>NC_034609.1:46920697-46940210 GCF_900095145.1 Mus pahari
CTCCTCCTCCTCCTCCTCCTCCTTCTTTTTTGCTTTTGGTGTCTCTTTTCTGCTCTGTGAGGTGGAGAGTACAGTGATGGTGTATATCAGAGAGAAGGTAGGTGTCCTTGATCAGAAGGAGCCACCCTGTGCCACCTAGTGCCCTCACTTCCCATCACCTGAGGAGAGGAGACAAGGACAGGAGTGGAAGAAACAAGGCTGAGACAAGAAGGAAGCGGGCAGCCTCAGGTTTAACCCAGACTGGCCTTACTCAAGTCTGCCCCACTTCCTACAGTCAGTCACACCAAGTGCTACCCATGAGCAGTTACGTCTCTGGTGAACCAAATGGAATACAGAGACAGCCGGCAGTGTAGTCATGAAGACCCACAGCCTCTGGCTTGCCCACCCTCCTTCCTAGGACAGGAGATGTGGGGCTCAGAAATTCAGCCCTAGAAGCGTTGGCTTTATGCTGCTTTGGGATATTGGTCTATTTTGTTTTCTCTTAGAAGAATCCATGGCTGGGTGTGATGATGCGTGCCTTGAGTCTTTGCTCTTGGGAGACAGGGGCAGGGGAATCTCTGTGAGTTTGAGGCTAGTAGCCGGGAATACATATAGAGACCCTGCCTCCAAAAAAAACAAAAGAAAGAAAGAAAGAAAGAAAGAAAGAAAGAAAGAAAGAAAGAAAGAATTCACTTACCACCTGCAAGCAAGTTTACTGTCATAGTGGGGACATTTAGGAGTCAAGGGTATGGCTTGTTGTCACTGAAAGCTTGGTGCTTAACTTCAGAAGCCAGGAGCTAGACAGGTTCTGATCTGTTCTGACCTGAGGAATAGTTACTTTCAAGTGTAAATCTTTCCAAGGAAAGCCGATGGATCCCTAATGAGGACAAGAGGGGTTCTTCTGCAGGCCAAGGAAGACTGGCTTTCTCCCAAGAGCAACCTTGTCAAGTGCAGTCACATGGCCCCCAAATGGAGTGAAAGCCAGAGCTCTACCCTCAGACTCCTGTTCCCATGGCGTAGGGAAGGCCTTTGCAAAAGCATGCACAGTTCAGTTCACAGTGCAGACTTTGGGGCTTGCAGAAGGCTATGTAAGGGGCCTTATGATGGCCTCCTGCAAGTCCTCTCATCCTCCTGATGTTCTTTATTTGTAGATGAGAGCCCAGGCTTGTAGTTGCTTGTATTCTAATGTTAATTATGTTCCCTGCCCACACTTGGTTCTAATGGATAAATAAAGATGCCAACAACTGACATCTGAGCAGGACAGACAGAGGCGGGACTTTAGGGTTCCCAGGCTTGGGGGACTTGAGGGAAGAAGGAAGGGGTCTGCAATGCGTGGAGAGTGTGTTGGAGAGGAGAGTCGCCATGCCTGAGAAGAGTGCATGCAGAAGAGGCATGGCCGCCATGTGAAGGAGCCACGAGAGCACGGCCCAGTTGTGCAGCCCTCTGGGTCCAGAGCAGCCAAGATAAGACATAGAATTAGTAAGTAATAACTCAAGATTAACCACTTGGAGGTTAGGCAGTGGCCCAGCTATTAAGCTGCATAAGGCATATTAAAATATAAAGGCTGTGTGTGTGTGTGTGTGTTGTGTGTGTCTGTGTGTGTCTGTGTCT
The DNA here is from genome assembly GCF_900095145.1 of Mus pahari. Lineage (NCBI taxonomy): Eukaryota > Metazoa > Chordata > Mammalia > Rodentia > Muridae > Mus > Mus pahari. Next base: position 46,922,288 of record NC_034609.1, read on the forward strand.
GTGTGTCTGTGTGTNTGTGTGTGTGTGTCTGTGTGTGTCTGTGTGTCTGTATGTGTGCCTTTTGTTCAGGAATGTAAAGCATTGAGGTAGGTTGCAAACCCACTGACAGGACTTATTAATTATTAACTATTTCTACAGAGGCTCATCCCTGAAGCCCATAAATCCCTTACACAGTCACGGAGAGTGCCCAGCAGTCAATCCCTCTGACCCAACACTCACCCTGAAAGGCTCTGCCACAGCCTCCCTGGGGCCCCCAAATATGGATCAGGTGAGCATACCATAGCGCATGCCCTCTGAGGAAGGTGCCATTAGTGGCAGCTGGACTCAGCACACAGGATGAACCTGGACAAGCCCAGCATGGTGGTGTATGTGCCTTTAATCCCAGGAGTTGGGAGGCAGAACTTAGAGACCAAGCTCTGCAAGTTCAAGACCCGCCTTATTAGTGAGTTCCAGAACAGCCAGGGCTATGTAGAGACATCCTATCTCAAAAGTAAATAAGTAAATATTCTAAAATGCAGCATGAATGCTATTACAACCCAGCCCTGGGTGCAGTGTCTATAAGTTGTCCATGGAATTGAGACTCTCACAAGGCCCCGAACTCCTGCAACCTACAGGCTACAGAACTGTGGGCTCTCAGGCTGAGCCCTGCAACCTGAGCTTGTAGGGCCTAGGTCCCTGTAGCCAGAAGGAGGTTCGAGACAAATGTAGACATTGAGTGTGTGCAGGCAGCCTAGGAAGGCGGGTCCCACAAATGGGATGGGCTCCGGTCAATGCTACTTTACAGACCTGGCCCGTGACTGCGGCATCTGCTCAGGGACAGCTTTGCAGATCTGCCGACTCCTCAGTCTGCCTCTCATTGCTCAGATCATATCTATCCAGCTGTCCCTGCTGCTGTGTTTGAACAGAAGGACAGAAGCCAGCAGCAAAGACCTGGGGATGCTAACTAGGACCAGCAGGCGTGGCTGGATGTCCCCAAGGGAGCTGCCTGAGCCCTGGGCTGGCTGACTGAATCTTTGGCAAGAGTCAAATCTGGGCTTTGCTTCCCCTCTGATCTGCCAGCCTGTGTTCCTGGCTGGGTCAGCTGTGGAGCCAAGACAAACACTGGTCGTGAGCTCAATGGCCTGAGGCCGGAGCTCGGATGCTCGATCTGAAATGTGGGCTTTGGATCAGAGTCCTGACTGGGGGTGGGGGGGTGGGGTGGGGGGTGTATAAGCATGAAATCTTAAAACAAAAACCAATGTTAACTCAAACCACTTCAGAGGTTACTTAAAGTTGTTCGGCCCCAAATGTTGCTAATGGTGAAACCAAGATTTAAATGGGCCCTCTGGGAGAGAGAGAGAAGGGAGCCATTCCCAGAAAAGGAAGTTGGAGCTTGAATAGTACATTAACATTTTAAGAAGATAAAAGGTAAAATTCAGTCCCGGGAGAGGGTGCTGCTCTGACCTGTGACATTAGTGCTTAGAGCACACAGCCCCTCCCCCCACCCCACCTACCCCCACCCCAGGGTTCAATCTCCCTTCAGTTACTGCCTTGGCTGCCTCTCTCTTAGTTGCACCAGGCAATTTGAAGGTGGAGGCTTATGCTACAGAGAAAGGCTGGGAGAGTGTGCAGGACTGTGTGGTATCAACAAGGACAGCAAGCCAGGTGTCCCCAAAAAAGATGGCCCATAAAAGCCGGCTGGCAGCCCAAGGCATGAGAGACCCTGGTTTCAGGGAGCCTGCCGTGCCTTGCTTCACTGTGGGCCTTTTCAGACTAGGAAGGCAGTGGCTATGGGTGCAGACGTCAGAGCCAGAGACAAGACTGAGATCTACAAGGCAAATGGAGCTAGAGAGAGTGGCGATCCACATGACGCTGGCTCTCCATCTGCTGGTAGATACCACACACTTGTCTTTGCCTCTTCTTGAGAGATGGGCAACTTCAGATGTGGCCGCAGGAAACATCACTGAGCTCCCACACAGGAGGTGTGAGCCACTCCGACGCACAGAACCAGAACAGGATAGACCGTCTTTGCAAAGCCAGAAAGAGTGTCCCTGATTTGGGGGAAGGGAATGGGCTTGCTTCTGGAAACACTGAGTTCCGGAGCCTCTGTGGAGACTCAAATGCAGAAGGCAGTAAAGACTTAATCAGCTACAGCAATCCAGACACTAGAAAGAAACTGGGCATAATGAAATAGCCCTGTAATCTCGGCACTAAGAAAGAAAGACCTCAAGCACAAAGCCAGCCTTGGCTATATAGTAATCCCTTACCCCCAGTTTGATAAATACATTCCAAGGTGGAAATACCCTATCCGTGCCTCCCTCCCTCCCCTCTAACACAATGTAATTACGGATACCTTCAGAAACCCTGAGTTTAGTTAAACACAGACCTATGAAGCTCCAGGACACACCTTTGTGTCCAGGAACCAAAGACTACTACAAAGATGCTGCCAGGCATCTTTTAACTTTAGCCCTAAATGAAGAAGTTATAGTGACTGGTGCCAGCATCCTGTGCCAGCGCAGCACAGCACAGCACAGCTCCAGAGCCCATTCAAACCCTCTGAGATGCACGTGGGGCCAGAGGAGGCTGAGAGGGTACTCTACTCTCAGACAGGTCCAACCAAGCCTGTTGCCCAGACATTCGAGCTGATACTGAGCCTTGGTCTCATCCGGAGGCTTGCTCTGTCCCAGAGATGTCCATGGGAATAACATTCTGGAAGCAGACAGCCTTTCCGAGTGGGTCTTTCCAAATTGCATTTGAAGTAGATCTTGGCCCAGAAGGGAATCCCCAAGCTTCGCTGAGTTTACATGATGCTTTTCCACGAGCATTTACGCAAAGATGACGGCCTCATAAACTCTAATGAGCTGTCTGGCTGTGGTCCAAGTGGATCTGCCGAAGACCATTTCCTCATCCCCGTGTTCTCAGATTAGTAAACTGCATGAGTAGCTACCAGGAAGCAGCTGCTAAGTGCTGTTACAGTCATTCTGTCTCCCCCTGACCACTTAGTATTTCCTTTGTAACCCTTAAGAAATGCATCTCTAGGGCCCGTAAGATGGCTCAGTGGTTAAGAGCGCTTGCTGCTAAGCCTGGCCACCTAAATCTGATCCCTGAGACCCATAGGATATGACGTCTTGCAAATCGACCTTTGAACTCTACACATGCACCACGGAGCACACACAAAACAGATAAAATTTTATTATTTATGATAGCATAAGGAATACATTTCTGTAACTCAGCACTCTTACTTGAATCTCAAGCAGAAGGTGGTACTTGACATCAATTCCTTCATTGTACGTGTAACTACTGAGCCCCAGTGTGTGTCAGGAGCCCAGTTAGGGACTGAGGGCTTAGCAGTAAATATGCACACTACCACCACCTTGGGAAAGAAGACCTTGGTCAGTGCCAAGTTTGTCATAAGCCATTTGTCATGACAGGTCTTAGGTGAGGTGGAGCCATGCCTGTTACAGCACTGCTACCCCTGCACATCCCTGCAGCATGGCACGTGACAACGGGTAGCACTTACCTGGAACTTAGCAAGGGTTTCAAGATGGTACAGCAGGTAATAACCCAGGCTCTGTTCTCCTGGGCCTTACTGCCCACCCTCAAGCACGGGTCAGACTCTCGGACCCTGCACGGCCTGATCAGCTTCTTTGGACTCTACAATTCAGTGAGTATAGAAAAGGAGGGTTCCAGACAGCAAAGGGGAGCCCACAAGATTCCCCAAATAAAGCAAAGGCTGGGTACATATGTGGTCTTCTGTTGCCAGGTTCAGCAGTGGGTAAAACCCCACCTGCAGGGCCTGTGGGTGTCACAGTGGGATCCCTAAAGATCTTCCTCAGAGTCTTCCTCCTCCAGGTCCTGCTTGTCTAACCTGCATCCTGACCCCATGTCTTGCTTATCCCAACAACTCAGCTCTTTTTGGAAGAGAGCGTCCTTACCTTGTCCCCGCCTATTTGCCACCCTGAGATGGAGGCCCAGAACCTGCTCCCTACTGGAGTAGGGGACTGAAGTGAGAAAGAAACCCTGGCAGGCCAAAGTTTAAAATGCCATCAGCCACGAACAGCTGACAGGGTCACAGATGACATGGATATAATCCTGGACAAAACTGATGTGCTTAAGGTCCTCAGCCAGCAGATGTCGCTCAACTGTCTGGACTGAGGACAGGCCTGGGAGCCACTCGGTTCATTCCATTACCATTCAAAGAGCTGAATGAGTGTGCCACGCCTTCCTTTCAAGGCCAGGCTGACATCTGCAGCTGTGGGAGCTTGCCCCAACAATTCACCACAGTTGTCAGTGAATACCTCTGGAACCATCAGCGGGTCACCAATGCAGTGATGGATACACTGTATCTGCTTGAGTATGGATACATTGTATCTGCTTCTCACTCAGCCCAGATCCAGCAGAGCCAGTCCCAGTCAACATGTTCTGCCTTTTCCATGTCTTTCTCCCATAAACACTGAGGATACTTAGAAAGAATGAACCAAACCAAACCAAACCTCCCTTTTGATCCAAGTGAGTTTCTGTTGGCCTTTGTATGAATGAGTGCACATAAGGGCCAAAGAGGTCTCCTGCCTGTAGCATAGCACACATCCCTGTGACCTTCTACTTTAGGCACAAGCTATCCATTTCTGCCCAGCTCCTGATCACAGTAGATACCCTGGTGGTTCTGAAAACACTGGGCATGGTGTCCACATCCACAGGTGGCTTACTGCTTTCTTCCATCTTCCCTAGGGTCCCTTTCACCTGACGCCTACTGTGGCCCTGGGACTTCTGCATCCCCCATCCCAACAGGATCGTTGATGAAAACAAGAAGTGAGGCAAGTTTGGGCTGCAGTTCGAACCAGATACAGAGAGCTCATAGGCTACCGAGAGCCCACTGCACTCCGCAGAGGGTGTCCACCCACAGCTTCTAGAAGGAAAGGAGCGGAAAGAAGGAGCAGAGAGAGAACCCGGGGAAGTGGGAGCAAGAGTATAGCCTGTGGTTTCTATGGAAACATCAGGGGAAGAAAAGCAAGGGGCTTACCTCTGGACCTCAAGGCAGTCTGGCAGGGCCTGAGCCAGAGCTCGAGGAGCTAGTGGTGGTGGAGGGGAGGTGGGGTTGGGGCGGCTCTGCTCGGGAGTGGCTGCCCAAGGAAGGTGTTCTAAAGCCCCTTGGCCACCATTGGTCCCAGGTTCAGTTAGGCCTAGATAAAAACAATGGAAGGCTTGTTTCCTCAGCTTTATGGGATGCTGCTTCCCCTCGGAGCTCTGTTGCTTCTCTTCACTGGGCCTCAGAGCCTGGGAAGAAGGGGAGGCCTTTGATATTCTCAGAGCTTAGGACCCAGGTAGAAACCACAGCTCCTCCTCAGGCCCAGACCTATCTGCCCCAGCCCTCTTGCTTTTTGTAGTGGATCCTGGAACTTGGGGGAGTTTCCCAGTTGTCCTTGGTATTCCCATTCTCCTCAGGGCTCCTCTTGACCCTTGGTGCTCTCCAGTAGTCTTCTTCCCACTGGCCAAACCCTCTCAGACACAGGCGACTAGACACCCCTTTACTTCCCCATACCCTACACCCCTATACCTAACTCTTTACCCCACATCCCTGCTCGCAACACCCACCTACACCCCACTCATCTGCCATTCACTCTACACCCTGTTCCCCTCACACACCTTGCACCTCACACCCTTGGTCGCAGACGCCACTCTCACACCAACCAGGTTCCCATGCCCCACCCAGGAGCAGAAGGGGCTGGTTATTTGGAGTCCATCCTGAAGACCTACAGAGCAAAAAAGGTCCTAGAGAAGAAACCAGCTTTCCGAGAACTGCACAGATACTAAACAGACTGGAGCCAGTTGAAACTGGAAAGAAGAGCTGGCTCTGACCCAGCCGCAACCAGGCAGTATGTCCTGACTAGAAACCACTGGCTATGTCTCCCTCCTGTAGGAGCAAGGGGGAAGGAAGGCATCGGCTAGCCCTCCCTCCTGCATACCCCAGCTGTCCCGGTCCTGGGCTGCAGAGGGGTCCATTGTCTTTATTCACTGAGGTTTTCACAGCTTCAGAGGAGCCGTGGAAATGGCTGGGTGACCCAAGGACAGGATCACCTGTGTCTGCCCCAGGACTGTTGTAATTACCCTCAGCTCCTGGCAGAAGCCATTTAAGATTTATAATGAGTGGCCCAAATGCCAGATACTGAGACCGATGTGTGACCTCCGGGTACCTGGGAAGCAGGTGATGATTTGGGGTCAGCCTGGCTGGACCTCACAAAGCTCTCTCTCTCTCTCTCTCTCTCTCTCTCTCTCTCTCTCTCTCTCTCTGTGTGTGTGTGTGTGTGTGTGTGTGTGTGTGTGTGTGTGAGATATTCATTATATGCATTGTGTTGAGTTAGGATACACCTAGGGGTTGTCTACACCACCCAAACTCTACTAATTTGTGTCAATCTTATAGAAACACCTTCCCAGATGCAGCTATATAAGACTTGGCCAAACATCTGGACTTGGAGGCCAGCAAGGGACACATGTTACAGCCGTAGCCTTACCTTCAGCCCCCATGACCTTCTCAGCGTGAACCCTGAGCCCTGCAGAGGATGAGCAGGACCACAGGATGCATTCCTGAGTGATGAGTGACGCTTACCCAGCGCCGCCAGCAGCCTGTTAAATCACAGATTAGATAGTATTAAATTCACTGTATTTTTCTTGTCTCTAGGTACCCAAAAGAGAAAACATGAAGAAAACCAAAACAGGCCCCCAGGCTAAAGCACAGGGTTCAGCGTTAGGTGTGGCATCTGTGTCTGGAGGCATCAAAGGCTAACGGGAAGGGCAGGACGAGGCTCTGCAGCCCAGATACTGTGAGCTTGTAGCTCTCCAAGATGGATTATCAGGATCAGATGGTGGCGTCTGCAGAGCTTGAAGTCCTGCTGACAAATTCTCTGCATGGGAAAACCGCTCACCCCCAGGCTCCTGTGAACAAGAACGGCATGAGGTACTGACTTAACCCAGTGGAAGGTTGCGGGAGAAGTTCAGCTGCAAAACAAAACTGAGCAAGAAAGATCAGGGTCTAAGATTTTCCTGGCCAAGTGCACACCAAGGCCTACATCGGTTTCCCCCCTCCCCCCCCCCCGCTCTTGCTAGCATTTCCCAAGTGATGTAGAACGCAGAGCTCGTCTGTTGAGGTGACCTCTCAAGCTGTGCCCCCCTTGACCTGGGCTTTCCGGACTCTGGCCCAAGGGAAACATAGCAGATTTGATGCTGGGCCACTGTTTCTCGTTTCTATGTTAAGAGAGAAGACAGACACGGCGTGGCTCCCCAGCAAGGATAGTGAAATCCCACGGTGCCATTGAAACGCTTGTTTCCCCAGAAGGACAGTGCGGTAGGGAGAACCCAGGAGGCAGCTGGAGAGGAGCATTAGGTCACGGGTGCTTTGACAGGTAAGAGCACGCATAAGAGGGAAGCATGGGGCGGGCCTGGGGAGGGTGTGGGCTGGGCAGTCCGGATGAGCAGGGAGGCTGAAGGAAGCCAGCACGGGCAGTTCTGGACTGTACGGAAGGTGCCGGAGCCCGGGTCACCTTCGAAGGACTCAGCTCTGCAGTTTTGGTGCCGCTCAGATTCACAGTGTGTGACGAGATCTCGTTTCTCCCCAAATGTTGATTCTAATTTTGAAATCTTTCTAACGAGACAGTAAACTACATAAAAGGAGAACAGACAGATTGCTCCCCACACGGCCTGTGCTATGCTGTTCTAAAAGTGGGTGCCGGGTGGATGGGCGTTGGTCGCCTCAGCCGTGGGAGGCTACACCCCACTTCCACTACCCTTGATCTTTGTGCTTTTTTGTGTCTACTCCCAAACTCTGTGAGCATCTACCCTAGACCCAGAAGGAAGCCAAACAGAGGTGTCTTCAGACGGGAGGACCACATGGCTCTCTCCTTTGCTGACACACCACAGAAATCCCTGAACCCACAACTGAGCAGCGGGGCAAGGAATCTTCACCAAGTGACTCGTCACCATGAGCAACAGTGGCCTTTCTGCCAGGTGGCAGCAAGCACAGCAAAGCAGGGTAGCTATCAGAGCCCGCTGGTGAGCCGCCTTTGAATTTGGCACGGATTGCCAAGTACACAAACAACGAAAGCAAAAATAGACAAACTCAAAAGCTGTGAAATTGTCAGTGGCCAAAAGACGACGGTCTGTGGAAAGATTGCTAACCACATACCTGATGAATGGCTAATATCCAAGTATATTAAAAACTCCTACTGTCAAGGAGCTGACAGGCCAGCTCCACACTGCCACCTGCAGGGGCAGCCTAGGAAACGCTGTCCGGAGACCACAGAGAAGCACTGCAGAGAAGAATTTCAGAGCCAGTCAGTATAAAGCAGAGTTAGAGTTTATGAGGAAGAGTTAACTTAGATTTAAGCTGGGACAGGTGTGGAGCGGGGACATTCGGAGAAAAGATCACACTTACCCAAGTCTGAGTATGAGGCTTCCCAAGGGAGAACTGAACGTAAGTGTCCTTACAAGAGCCACATAAAGGATTTGGGTGGCTGCTGAAGTTGCTTCTGGAAAGGCTGCCGAGGAACTTGAAGGAGACTGTGGGGAGGTCCGTGAGATGCACTGGGCAGGATTACAGGCAATCTGGTAAAATCTGGGCTGAAGAGATGGCTCGGCGATTAAGAACACTGACTGCTCTTCCAGAGGTCCTGAGCTCCATTCCCAGCAACCACACAATAGCTCCCAACCATCTGTAATGGGATGCCCTCTTCTGGTGCGTCTGAAGAGAGCAACAGTATACTCACATGCATAAAGTAAATAAATCTTTTTATATGGTAAAATCCTAGGTCACAAGGGTCCCACGAGAGTGTCGTGTTCTTATGGGGGCTCAGAGCTTCAGAGGACTCAAGTTTGGATCCTAGAACCCATGTTGAGGAGTTCACAGCTGCCTATAACTCCAGGGGCACCTAATACCTCAGGCACCTGCCCTCATGTGCGCGCACACACACACACACACACACACACACACACACACCATACACACCCAGCAACTCTGATTCAGTCTCCAGGAAACACCATTACGTGCACAGCAGTGGCTGTCGCAGCTTCCACAGCAGCCAAACATAGCTGAATGGGTAAAAGAGATGAGGTGTGTACACACAGTGGAGTGGTCCCAGCCTTAAACAAAGTGCATGCTATCACAAGCAACAAGGCAGGGCCATGATTGGGAGCAAGACAGCCACAAAAGACAATTCCTAGGGGTTGGAGAGATTTGGCTCAGTGGGTTAAGGTGCTAACCACCAAGCCTGAAGACCTGGGCCCCTCCCCAGGATCCACATGGTAGAAGAAAACCAACTCTCACAAGCTGTTTTCTGACCTACACACACCACATACACATGCACATGTGTACATACATACACACATGCACACACAGTTTGTATATTATATTTATATATTAAATATATAAACAAATATATAATTTTAAAAACATAACCCCTGTATGACCCACCCACCACAGGGAACTCACAGGCCCTAGGCAGCACCACAGAATCCAAGAACTCTTGCTGGCATGGAGTTTTAGTCTGCAGGAGACGGAATCCCAGGGCCTGTGGCAAGGCAGTATCCAGTAACTGACAACACATGGCCCACATAGAAACTGGGACTGTGAATTTCATGTTGGATCTTAAGACCTTGTTTTGAAAGTTATTTATTTTATTTTGTTGTGTATGAATGTTTTGTTGCGTGTATGTGTGTGCTCCATGTTTTGTGCCTGGTATCTGCAGAAGCCAGAAGAATGCTTCCAATCCCCTGGACATGGAGTTATGGATGGCTGTGAGCCACCGTGTAAGTGCTGGGAATTGAACCTGGGTCCCTCTGCAAAAGCAGCAAATGCTCTTAACTATTGAACCATCTCTACAGCTTTTGCTCTCTTTTTTTGTTGTTGTTATTTTTAAAGCAACTTGTAGAAACATATACAATAGAAGATCATTTAAAGAAAGCTTAGAACACAAATCAAGACCATGCCTCAGGTATTCCCAGACGCATGTCTCCGAGGAACAAACACTGAAGCCGGCATGAGAAGGGAAACAGAGGTGTGTCAGGGCCTGGAGTAGCTGCGGCAAACATTAAGATTCATTTTTAAAATTTTTCTTTTTTTCATTCATATGAACAACTTGGCAATTCATTATTTCATTTATGTGTGTATATCTGTATTGTCTTAGTTAGGGTTTTACTGCTGTGAACAGACACCATGACCAAGGCAACTCTTGTAAGGACAATATTTAATCGAGGCTGGCTTACAGGTTCAGAGGTTCAGTCCATTATCATCAAGGTGGGAATATGGCAGCATCCAGGCAGGAAGAGCTGAGAGTTCTGCATCTTGTCCCAAAGACAAACAGAAGACTAACTTCTGGGGAAGCTAGGAGGAAAACCTCAATGCCCACCCCCACAGTGACACACTTCCTCCAACAAGGCCACACCTCCTAATGGTACCATTCCCTGGGCCAAACCACCACATGTGTACATGATCATGTATATGCAGGTGCCATATGGAATCCAGAGGTCAGTCTCAGCTGTCATTTTTCATGTGCTGTTCATAGTTTTGGTTGGTTTGGTTTTTTAGGAGACAAGGCCTCACTATGTAGATCTTGGCTTGCTGGGAGTTCACTATAGAGTCCAGGCTGGCCATGAACTCATAGAGATCCACCTGCCTCTGCCTCCTGAGTCCTGAGATTAAGGGCATGTATCACTATGCCTGGCTTCAACTCCCCCCCCCCCTTGGATTTCCCAGGTTCCTTGGTGATTTTAAATAAGTCTCTACCCCTTCTGCTAGCTTCATGCTCCGGAGCTGGCCCGTCTTTGTGATTGTTGGAGTGGGTTCCTGGGTTTATTTATGCCATGGGCAAAAATAATTCTCCTAGGAGACACAGCCTTGCTCTGGAATGTCTTGAGAGGAACGAGCCGAAACCCAGGATGGGCCACAGTAGCACGCATGGGTCCTGTGCCTGCAACCCACTGTCCCAGATCTGAGGGAAAGATGCAAGCAGCCGAGAGGGAGGTTCAAGCTGCTTTTCCTGGAGCCAAGTCTGAGCTGAGAGGTCTGGGTAAGACCAGATCTACCCCACTCGAATCATCTCAGCTTCTTCTTCTTCTTCTTCTTTTTTTTTTTTTTTGGTTTTTCGAGACAGGGTTTCTCTGTGTAGCCCTGGCTGTCCTGGAACTCACTTTGTAGACCAGGCTGGCCTCGAACTCAGAAACCCACCTGCCTCTGCCTCCCAAGTGCTGGGATTAAAGGCGTGCACCACCACTGCCCGGCTCATCTCAGCTTCTTAAAGAATCTTTCTAATAGAAGAAACTGGGGCACAATTTAGGAGGAAGGTGTGCCCAGGGATCACCAATCCCGAGCCCTTGCCTCTTTGTTGTTACCCTGCAGCAGAACCTGAAATAATGACCTATCTCTGGGTCTGGCAGCCTTGCCAGGACACTGAGTGCCCGTGACCAGCTCCCTCCAGAGATGAATCAGACCCCTGGGAGCTGACCCCACCTTCAGCTTCTATACTAGACTTTGGTTCAGGAGACCAAAGCCTCGGACCCCCGAAAGCTTGGGCCCCTGCAGAGCCAAAGCACTGTTCCTTCCTCCCACTTCCCTCTGCACCCCTGAGAGGTCATTCCAATTCTTTTGGGGTCTCCACTAACACCCGACTGTGTTCCTCAGACCCCTGCCAGCTGGTACAGGGCCTGGGCACTTCCCAGTACTGGATGAAAAAGCCAGCCCCAGCTTTGTCTTGGGCCTCTTCTGGGAGGACTAACACAGAGGAACCGTTTACCATTCTAGGACCTCTGCTACATGCTGGGTACAGGCAGGCACAGAAGCTGCCACTGGCCCAGACTCCAAACCTGAAAGAACTGGAAGAGCTAGGGAGGGTAGGGAATGCTGATTAGCATAAATGCAAAGCAACGCAGCTGTGCCTGCTTATCAATGAGAGGGTAAGAGATGACACCCAGCCAAGGCCTCGCTAGCCCTGGGGTAGTTAAGGGGCTGGCTAGAGAGGTCAGGTGAGACCAGCGGTCAGACTCTGCTGCCCACAGCTCTAGAGAGAAACGAGCTGTGAGGCTCTCCCAGTCCAGTCTCACCTTCCCATCCCACCGGCTTCTCCCTCACAGAGATGCAGAGACAGCCTGGAGTGGAGTCACTGCCTCAGACGCCATTGAAAAGCGTTATTGGGCACCTGTGGCCTTCCTGTGGAGCTGAGGGGTGGGGGTGGGGGCTGTGACAGAGTATGGCGCCCCGATGGCCTCTGCTGGGACTCCCCGGAGGAAATCCACTCATCCAGTCTGATGAGGGTTCACAGCCTCCCACCTGCTGAGGGCTCCTCCCCCTCACAGCTGTCCATCAATTGGCTCACTTAACAACCTAACTTCTCATCCACTGGAGTCTCAGCCTTATCACTAGCAGATTTGCCTGGAGCAGCTGTTTTCAGATTGGATTACCCAGGGAGGATCTTTGACGTACAAAGGGCTGCTAAATATCTACAACCTACACATTTCCAAGCCTTTATCATTTATTCATTAAGTCAGCCTTAAAAGTCCTGATGACGGCCAAAGCCGGAGCTGGGGAGGTGGAGCTCTGCACGCCGAGGGAGGCTAGGATGTCTCCACACCACAGACTTGTTCCACGCTGCTCTGCTGCCATTACTGCGTGGTGATGTCAGAAAATGGGTGGCGAGGAGCCCTGATGACCAGCTCTTCTGGAACAGGGTTCAGCTAAACTTGATGCTGCGTTGCCTTTGTGCTATAGAGTACGGTCTGTCCCCAGCTTAGTGGCCCTGGCTCCTTCAGGTGAGGATCACTATGTTGCCTGAGGCTCTCAGGTACAGCACCTACTCCTCGAGGTGGGATGGTGTTAGTGTCCGCTCTCTGGTCCATGTGGAGATTCTGCCCCTTTCTGGAACAAATCAAAGAGTCTCCCATTTAACCAGGCAGACAGGGATGTGCTGGGGTAGATGAAAAACTTGTCTTAAGTTACATTTCTTTTTTCTTTTCTTTCTTTCTTTCTTTTTTTTTTTTTTTTTTTTTTTTTTTTTTTTTTTTTGAGACAGGGTTTTCTGAAAATTATGTTTCTATTGCTGTGGTAAGACACATAACCAAGGCAACTGGCAGAAGAAAGGGTTTATTTGGTGTTTACAGTTTCAGAGGGCGAGAGTCCGCGAGCATTGTGGCAGGGAACATGACAGCAGGTAGGCAGGTGTGCACAGCACTGGAGCAGTCACTGAGAGCTTACTTTTTTTTTTTTTTTTAACCTCAAGACAGAGTCTCACTGTGTAGCCTGGCTGTCCAGGAACTCACTCTGTAGACCAGACTGGCCTCAGACTCACAGAGATCTGCCGAACTCTGCCTCCCAAGTGCTGGGGTTAAAGGTGTGCATCACCACACCCAGCAAGAGAGCCTACACTTTGAGATAATCCACAAGGCAAAGAGAACTAATTGGGAATTGTGAAAGTATTTTCAAATCTTAAAAAAATACCACCCCCAGTAACACACCTCCTCCAACAAGGCCACACCTCCTAATCCTTCCCAAATCATTTCATCAGCTAGGGACCAAATATTCAAATATATGAGCCTAATGGGGGCCATTCTCATTCCAAACATCACACACACACACACACACATTCCAGTAAGTTGGATATTTGTTTGTCTGTCAAAGCAATGGATGACTTTTCTCAAAAAAACAAATAAATTCCTTAAAAAGTGGGACAGCTATGGGGAGCCCCTGTGCTCTCTGCAGAGCCCCTTTGGACATTCCAGTTCATGGCGGTTTTCATTTTGAGCTCTAGGTACTTGGGTAACCATGGGGTCCTGGCCTCACTTGTGGCCTGGGCTAAGGAGTCCTTGGAGTTGCTCACAACAGCTGCAATACAGGGGACCCTGGGTAGTCAGCATCCCCTCTGCAAAGGCCTTGTCCCCAAACAGTCATGTCCTAGAAGCTAGGGACTGGGTGTGTGGGTTCTGGGGGATATAATTAGCTCAAGCCAGATGTTGCTGCTGTTGTCCCCAGTGATTTGATGCCACTATGACATGTCAGGAGCTGACCAGCAGCCATGTGGCTGCTCTGTGCCTCTGCTCACATGGCTGCCCACACCCCTGATCGTGAGCACTGATGTTGGACAAGCAGGACCTGACTCTGGCTGGGCCTCTTGCTTGGGGTAGATACGTTGTGAGCCTTGCCCTCCCAACACCTCCATTTATTTGTGTGTGAAGTCATCGTGACATCCTCTGTCCTTGTCCCAGGGAGATCTGGACCAGGGTGGGTATACCAGCACCTATGTTCTCTCCCCGGGTGGAGCTCCAGGCCTTGTTGTGATGCATGGGGACCCCTACCGTGTCCCACAAAGACAGTTCACTCACTGTCCTCAAAAGAGGTTGCCTCAGGATTTGAAGCTCTTGGGCAGAGCGTGCATCTGTCCCGATCCCCTAATGTTCCAGAAATCAGGCTACACCAGAAAGGCTCTTGGCTTGAGGGGGAGCATGTAGACTCTGGTCCCTCCTCTTTGTCCTTGGTCACTGGACTCTGCCTCAGCAGCCACAGCCACCCCAGGGGACTTCACTCTGCCAGAAACTCCTGAGACTTTCAAACAGGGCATCTAAAGGATGCCTGTTGTTGATCCCTTGTGACCTGGGGCCCCTGGTTCTTCTCCCCCGACCCCCAACCCCCACTCCCCTACCCCACCCCCACCCCGGCACAGAGCTCCAGCCATCTTCCATCTGCCTCTGTCCTGTCATCCCAGCTTCACCATTCATTTGTGCTGGCAGTGTCCCTTGGGAAAGGACGGATAGCTTGGGGCTCTACTGGTGACCTTGTGCAGAGTGGGGCATCCTGGGTCCATTCCATCTGTGTCCTTGAGCTAAATGTGGGAATAGGGGGGTCTTAGAACACATGAGGACCTCGTGTCATCTGTAAAGATGAGATTCAGGGTCCTATTCTGTGACGAGCAGGGCCTCCTAATTCCCAACACACAGGGAAGACCTACAACTCACGACTTTGGAAAGTAACACAATCAGGCAACCAGAAATGAATTCACACCTCGAGTCTTAGTTAGGGTTTCTACTGTTGTGATAAAGTACCACTGACCAAAGTCAACCAGCGTGGGGATGAGTCTGTTTAGCTTACAGCTTTCAGCTGGGGGGTGGGGTGGTGATGGACACCTCAGGCTACTGAGAGACTGACTTCTCAGTGAGCAGCTTGTATAATTGGGGGAAACAATAGGTATTTGAGCCTTTGGGGGGTGAGTAGGGGCTATGGGATGATTGTACCTCATTGGTCTGGGTCATCGTGCTGGGGATGCCTCATTTGCATAAGGAAGAATTCCAGGTACTGCTGGACATGACCTTGTAAGGGGAAAGGAAAATTAACATGGCTACCAGACTACCTAACCTCCTCTGGTGGAGCAAAGTTGTGGGCACAAGTCTACAGGGACATGCAGGCCCAGGGCAGGGGACGGAGGTAGGGGACACGGTCCTGCTCCTGCCAGTCTCCAAACAAGATTTCCAGCGTTTGGACATGCCTTGACCACACTCTTGATCCAGGCCTTCTCTATGCAGCTCCACGGCTCCCCTGGCCCCACAGAACACAGTTCATCATTGAAGGAAATCAGGGCAGAAATTCAGGGCAGGTATCCGGAGGCAAGACCGGAGTGGGGCAGAGGCCATGGAGTGCTGCCTACTGGGTTGCTCTTCATAGCTTGCTCAGCCTGAGTTCTTAGAACACCTAGGACCAGCAAGCACCCCAGGGGTGGTGCCTATGACAGGCTGGGACCTCCACATCAATCACTGATTGAGAAAGTGCATACAGCTAGCCTTTTCTGGTGGGAGCGTTTTTTTTCTCAGTTGAGGTTTCTGCTCCCCAAATGTCTCTAGCTCCTGTCAAACTTAGAAAGACAGACAGTTGCAGGTGAATATCACCTCAGCTTGAGCAGGCACAAAGCTGCAGGGTGAGCTTGTTGATCATTTCGATCCCAGGCCACATTCAGAGGCTGGACCTGTGTGTCCTTTCATTACCAGGGTCTGTCCTACCTCTCTGCTCGTCCCACGCTGATGCAGATCAGCCCAGGTTACATACAGTTTCTGCTATCGATTGATTCAGCCCAGGTTACAGTTTCGGGTACCGGTTGATCCAGCTACCTCACAGTGCCTCCAGGACAGGCTAAGGGCCAGCAGCTGAATCCAGTAAACAGAAACCTAAGAGCTGGGGGTCGGGGAAGGCCGGGGAGCCAGTGGCAGCCAGGGCTGGGACACAGCAGGCAGGACAGGCTTCTTGGGGCAAGGACAAAGCCCAGCAAAGGGGCTCAGTTCTCAGCAGATCGGGACGGGGCGAAAGGCCTCTCCAGAGGGACAATAGCTCATCTGACTTGGCGTGGAAACTCTGTTGTTTCTTTTCCCAATTCGGGGAAATCCCAAGCCGGATTTGCCCATTCTGTTTGCACAAGACAGAGCTACCTTCTCCAAAAGGGCTGCAGGCTATGTTCATGAAGAGCAAGCCTCAGCCCGGAGACATAAAATTGCTGCAACTGGCACACCTGGTCCCAGCTGTCATTTCCTTCTGATTAGACCACTGAAAGTCTTTGTGAAGGAAAAGCTAAGAAAGGGGCTTTATGGAGAGAAATGGCCCAGGAAACTAGAAGGTCAGGGAGGGACTAAGGAAGAAAAGGAGGCTCCAAACTGGGGCCCAGTGACAGCCAGTGAGGGCGTACCAAGAAGGGCGTGACTGCACTAAAGTGAAAAGTGCAGTCTGAGCTGCACACACACACACACACACACACACACACACACACCACGTATACTCTACATATGCACGTCTACTATACACCCTGAATTCTACTGAAGGCTGTGTGGCCTCCAGGTAGCCATCAAAGATCCTGTCCCTGGGTCTCCACCGTAGTATAGGATCCCACTCTGATGTGGCACTTGTCAGAATGACAGTATGTGACCAAGCCTCACTTTGTCAGGCACTGCAGCTCTGTCTTGTTCTCTGGAAGAGGAACGTCTGTTGCCCGAGGACCACCAGCAACCCTGAAAATAGGGGTCCCCGGGAAAACTGAGCTCCTCCAAATGCCAGCTGCAGTCCAACAGAAGCAGCTCAGGAAACTCCACTCCCAATTCACAGCACCTCAAGAGACCTGGAGCCAGGCTCTCCAGACCACCCGGCCATTCCTACCCACGGATGCCTGATCCACAGGGACTGTGAGTGGCACCAGTGTCGGCCACTGTGTTGTGAGATAACTTGTCACATAGTGATGACCAGGCGGTACAAATGTAGATCAGATAATCAAGGCCAGGATGGTGGCTGCAGAGTTAAAGAGAATGTATCTAACACTGGCTGTTTCCCAAATGTTCTTGTTATGCAAAACTTTTTTCAAAGAGCCAAGGGGTCATCAGAAAGCAGAGAATACAACCTCCTTCCGAGGGACACACCATCCACTGATACTTATAGCTAGGTCATCTTCAAAAGGTCACCAGTCCCAGGTAACATCATCTGCTTACCTTGATTGATGACAGGTCCTGGTCCCAGTGGGGCCCTGGCAGAGGTCCCTCCCTCTACTCCATCAGTACAGCCTCAATCCTGCCTGAGGCCAGGTCCCCAGGGTGCATCGAGGAATGAGGTGTGGGGGGTCTACCTGCCAGGAGAGCTTCCCTAGGATGCAGACATCTTGAGTGTGCTTTCGGAGCTATCTCCTGTTAGCAATATGGATTTTAGAGCCTCATACTCAAGATCTACTAAGTGTGTGTGTGTGTACATGTGCAGGTGTGTGTGTGTCTGTGTCTGTGTGTGTGTGTGTGTATACATGGGCCGGTATGTGTGTGTGTGTGTTTGTGTGTGTGTATACATGTGCAGGTGTGTCTGTGTGTGTGTGTACATGTGCAGGTGTGTGTGTGTGTGTACATGTGCAGGTGTGTCTGTGTGTGTGTGTACATGTGCAGGTGTGTGTGTGTCTGTGTC
>NC_034609.1:46940360-46943962 GCF_900095145.1 Mus pahari
ACATGTGCAGGTGTGTGTGTGTGTGTGTGTACATGTGCAGGTGTGTGTGTCTATGTGCGTGTGTGTGTGTGTGTGTACATGTGCAGGTGTGTGTGTGTGTGTGTGTGTGTGTGTGTAGGTGTAGATATGAGGTGAGGGGGAGATGTGGGTGTGACCAGAGGACAGTGGTGGCTGTTGTTTCTCAGGCATCAACCACCTTGTTTCTTTGAGAAATGGTTCCTCACTGGCCCAGAACTTGCCAAGTAGTCTAGAATGGCTCACAGGGTAGCCCCAAAACTCTCCTGTCTCCATTTCCACAACACTGGGATTACAAACCCATGCCCCCCACCCCTGGTTTCTGTTGTTTGCTTTTTAATGTGGATTCTGGGCATTGAATTACTCACTGGGCATTTCCCTCTGCCCCCTCCCCATGTAATTACACACTAGTCACAATCTACATTTCACTAGTGGGTGACGACTCTGGGTTGTCACCGGTGTCGAGTGCCTTCCCAAATGCCCACTTGCTCCTCCTGAGAACACTGAGCAGATACTGGAAATGTCCAGACACAGAAGCTGAGGGCAGAGAGAGCGCCAAGGGCAGGCTAGAGCTGCTCCCCAGGTCCTCAGAGCCTCCAGCCTGTGGGGACCATCCCTGAGGTTGTAGGCAGTGCTCACAGGGAGAGCCAACCCCACATAGTTCACCTGCTACAGATACCGGTCCTGTCAGCAGGGTGGCCTCAGTGTACGAGGCTGGTCAGAAATGTTCTGAGGACATGGCCTGGGGAAAAGCCAGAGAAGCCAGTGAGGCACAAGAAAGCCTTGAGAAGCCAGGCGGTGGTGGCACACCTTTAAGCCCAGCACTTGGAAGGCAGAGGCAGGCGGATTTCTGAGTTCAAGGCCAGCCTGGTCTACAGAGTGAGTTCCAGGACAGCCAGGGCTACACAGAGAAACCCTGTCTGGAAAAAACAAACAAACAAACAAAAAAATCATTGAGAACAATGTTGCCTTTAGGTCCCCAAGGGTAGAACTCGTAACTGGAGTTCTGGAAGCCGTGAGCCGTTGGAAGTATACATACTTTCACAGACATTCTGCGAAGTGAAAATTAGAAGCCTGAAGTCTGTCAATCAGGCACTGAAAGACCTGCTGAAAGCACAAAGTGATCACACACAGGTGAGGAGTTCACAATTGCTCACATTCCCAACCCACCCACAACAGAAGGGGTGTGTGGGTATCTGTGCCAAGTATATGCCACGTGTGTGAGTGTGTTAATATGTACCTGCGTGTGCTGTGACCCTGTACACACCCATTTGATGAATTTGTGTTTGTATGCATGTCGTCTGAGTGTGCTCTGTGTGGAATGTTTAATAAATTGTGTGCACACTTGTGTGCATTTTGTGTGTCCGTGCTTGTGTGCTGGTGGATGTTTGGTTATGTCTGCCTGTATGTTTGTGTAGACACCCCCATGTATACAATTGTGTCGCCGTGCGTATATATTTGTGTGTGTTCGTGCATGTGCCTTTGTGTGATAATGTGTGAGCTTGCTAGGATTTTTGTTTTGTTTTGTTTTTGTTTTTGTCAAGTTGACACAAGCTAGAGCTAGCTGAAAGGAGGGAACCTCAGTTGAGAAAAATGCTTTCATAGGATCCAGCTGCAAGGCATTTTCTTAATTGGTAATTGATGGGGGAGGACCCAGCCCTATGGTGGGTGGATCCATCCCTGGGCTGGTGGTCCTGAGTTCTAGAAGATGCAGGCTGAGTAAGCCAGGAGAAGCAAGCCAGTAAGTGGCAGCCCTCCATGGCCGCTGCATCAGCTCCCGCCTCCAGGTTCCTCCCTGTTTGAGTTTCTGCCCTGACTTCCTTCACTGATGGATGATGATGTGGAAGTGGAAATCAAACACACCCTTTCCTCCCCAACTTGTTTTTGGTCATGATGTTTTGTCACAGCAATAGAAATCCTAATTAAAACAGTGTGTGTTCACGTGTGGAAGAGGAATGCTCGGCCTCCCCTCCTACTGCAGCCCAAATGATCCGGAGCTGCGCAGGGCAGGGGGGCGGTCCCCTCAGGCCCAGCCGCCCTCGCTATCAATCAGGAAGTGGGGTCCTTTGAACTTTCAAAGACTGGAATAAAGCCTGGGAAATGTCTGTGTGCACAGAAGGCCAAGAAGGGTCACCGCAAGATGAAGTGTGCTGTAGCTGTCCACTCCGGTCCCTTTGCCTTTCAGAACCAATGTCTTACCCCGCCACACCAACTCTGTCCCATGGGGCCTGGGACCTGCCTGTGGCCACTGGACTCTACCTTAACTGAGAAGTCTGATATTACAGAGGTCCTGCACCAGATGCTAATTACATCTAGGAGCTGGAGAAGACAGAGCCACACTGACCAGTGCAGTCAGCAGGTGTGGCCTTGGCTTGATGCGCCCACGTCCTACATCTGTCACACCTGCTGGGCTGTAGGGCCCTGCACTGTGATTGATTGAATGAAGGTGATGTCACCTGCCTGAACTGCAGGCATGGTCAGTGCTTGCACTTACAGACACACAGATCACACACACTCACACACAAACATACACACACATACATACACATACCACATATATTCACAGACACATTTACCACTCACACTCACATGCACACACACAGACACACATATCACACAGACTCATACACACATACTCATCACTCGCAGACACACATACCACACACACTCATACACATACACACTCACCACTCACTCACACACACACTCACCACTCACACACACACACTCACCACTCACACATACACTCACCACTCACACACACAACTCTCACACTCACACACACTCACCACTCGCTCACGCACACTCACGCACACACACACACACACACACACACACACTGGTATCTGTATTACACTGTGCTCCACCATGGTGGATGCTGAGCAGATAGAAGTGGTTTGCCACAACCATGGGGAAGACCTTCACACTTCTATTCTTGTTGATGTTTTTCAGTCCAATCGGCACACAGAAAGGGTGGGCTGGAGTGCTGAGGACGTTGGCTCTTTGGTTTTGAATGATGAGAGTCCAGGTGAAGTCACAGCCTGGAAGGGACTCCTACACTGTGGTGGCTCAGCTTCCTTCCCTTCCATCCCTGCCCATGCCAGGAGGCATCTCACGGCACAGGTTAGCCTCCAGCACGGGGCATGAACATGGGAGGGAGGAGGAGGTGGTACAAGATTGGGGTGCTCAATGTGCACCCCCACCCCTCCCAGTATTACTAGGCCTCCACTTCCTGGCTCCACACAGCCGAGATTGTTGTGTTTGTCAGCAGGCTGTGACTTCAGCAGCCCCAGGAGGCAGAGTGGGCTCCTTAAGAAACAGTGACTCCAGGAGTTTGACAGCTCAAAGGAGGTGGCCCAACTGCACCTACCCTGTGTTGCTTTCTGCTGCTCAGGCTTCTGTTTGCACAGTGCAAAGCCAGCCAGGCAGGGGGCGGATGGGACAGCAGCAGCAGCAGCTTGCACCCTCTGCTGGTTGCTTTGAGGATGATAACTTCACCAAAGCCGCAGCAGCATTCTGCCGCCATGCTGGAACACAGTATAATACAGGTGTGTGTGTGTGTGTGTGTGTGTGTGTGTGTGTGTGTG
>NC_034609.1:46944038-47004088 GCF_900095145.1 Mus pahari
TGTGTGAGTGTGTGGTGTGTGTGTGGTGGGAGTGTGTGTGGTGGGAGTGGGGGGTGAGTGTGTGTATGTGAGGGTATGTTTGTGTGTATGTGTGTGTCAGTGTGTATGTGACTGTGTGTATGTGTGAATTTGTGTGTGATGTGTGTATGTAAGTATATGGTGTGTGTATATGTGTGTGGGTGTGGGTGTGAGTGTGTGTGCTCAAAACCAGGCTTACAGCAGTGCAGAATTCCAGCTGCAAGGGATCGTAGCAGCAGACAGGGTGCCTGAGCTCAAAGTTCACTGAAGAGGCAAGCAATGAGGCCAGTCCTTGAACCGATATGAGGATGGTAAATCTGTGTGTGCACAGAGACTGATAAGGAGCTGAGGAAGCAGTTCATTAGGAAAGAACTGGTGAGCTCCAGGTTCCATGAGAGGCTTTCCAAAAACAAGATGCAGAGGGCCAGAGAATGACGCCAGAAAGGCAGAGAATTGAGAATAAAGAATGGACCAAGGGAGAGATGGCTCGGTGGGTAAGAGCACTGACTGCTTTTCCGAAGGTCTTGACTTCAAATCCCAGCAACCACATGGTGGCTCACAACCACCTGTAATGAGATCTGCCGTCCCCTTTTGGTGAATCTGAAGACAGATATAGTGTACTTATGTATAATAATAAATAAATCTTTGGGCCAGAGAGAGCTGGGACTGAGCAAACAGGGCCGACCAGAGTGAACAAAGGTTCTAAAACTCCAATTCCCAACAACCACATGAAGACTCACAACCAGCTGTACAGCTACAGCGTACTCACACACATAAAATAAATACATACA
This sequence comes from Mus pahari, assembly GCF_900095145.1. Taxonomy (NCBI): domain Eukaryota; kingdom Metazoa; phylum Chordata; class Mammalia; order Rodentia; family Muridae; genus Mus; species Mus pahari. The sequence continues at coordinate 46,944,848 of NC_034609.1, forward strand.
TCTTTTAAAAAAATTGACCCAGTCTGGCTTCCATGTGCATGCTTATACACGTGACTGTGAGTCCACACAGACATGCACATATATATCACACACACACCCCAAAACACACACACAAAAACATGTACATACACATCACACAGAGAGAGAAAGAGAGAGAGAAAAATATTATTGTCAACAACAATATTTATTTAAGAAGTCCACAGTGGTAACATACACCTTGGCACATGGGAAGTGGAGGCAAGTCAATCAAGGAATTCGGGGTCAGCCACGGATATATAGAATTCTCAAGGCGAGCCTGGGCTCCATGAGACCCTGTCTCAAAAACAAAACAAAAGACTAACATTTGGGTCTTACAATGTTCAGCATGGCACCTTTGTTGGGTCTCCTGATCCTTGGAGAAGCCCTGAAGTAATAGTTCAGCTATCAGCTATCAGAAATGGGTCCTAGACATGCAAAGGGACTTACGTGTGCATGGGAGCACATCTGGGAAGCAGGCGTGGGGAGCGAAAGGCACAGGAGAGGTTACATAACGTAACAAGTGGCCGGCGTCATCTAAAGAGTGTCAAGGATGCCCAGTGTCCATCTTTAGCCCTGCTACCCTAGAAACCAAAACAAACAATCCCACAAATTAAGTGGTCAAGACTGCTGTGTCGGGCTGCGCCATAGGAAACCAGCTGCTACCCTCCTTGGTTGAACATCTATTCCAGCACCAGGACCACCGGGACCCTAAGCCAAGCAGTCATGAGGCCTTGGGCCACGGGAGCCCAGGCGTGGCAGCTTCACAGTAAGTCGTCTTTCAGGTTTTGAAAGGAATGTGGCCTTGCCAAGGACACAGAGAAAGGTTGGCAGAGACACAGAGACACCTGAGCCTCACTCCAGGTCCTGAGACCAAGAACCCAAGTTGCCCTCACTCTTTTCTCCCCTGTGAGGTGTTCTGCACTGCCTGTCTGGCCAGAGAGGCCGTGAGCCCAGGGTAAAATCCGTCTTGACTGACTTCAGGAGACTGGCTCTTCCCCAGACACACAGGCTGCTCTGGGGCCCCCAAGGAGACAGAAGCCATCAATTGACTCCCGGTGATAGAGCAGTGGCTGTTGCCCTGTCAAGGAACATCAAGGTCACCCTGGGACCATGTCTCCATTCCACCCAGAGGGAAAAGCAAATGAGTAGGGTTGCGGTGGAAAGTGGCTGAGGCAAATGAGTTCGAACCTTGAAACCTGAGACCCAGCAGGTCAGGCCAGCTTTGTACCTACTTTCCAAGGAAGGACCCTGGCTCCAAAAGTGCCCAGCCAAAGTCAAGGACCAAGCTAAGTTGGCACAAGCTAGAGCCCGATGTGCCAGGGACATTCCGTTAACAAAGCACAAAGGGTAGAGGAGGAGCAAGCTGTCCCGTCTCTGTACAGGCTAAGCCTGGCTGTGCTTACCCAGCAGGACAGAACATTCTCTGTTGAAAGCTCCTTGGTGGCCCTACTGTCAAGTCCTCAGACCCCAGACTCAGGTCTGTGTACAGAGTGAGCCTCCCACAGCATTGCTGGAAGAAGCCTATCGCGAGATCCTAAAGCTCAGCTCAGTTAGATGTGGCCACACGCCTCTTCTCGGGCTCTCAGAAGCAGCAGGAAAGGAGCTGCTGGGGTCCCACTGAGGCTGGGCAAAGAAGGCCTTTGGGGACAGAATGGCACAGAGAACTACTTCCTAGTACCTACATCTTACTACTTCTGGTTATGGAAACCTCCCAGCTGGGCGCTCTGCAGCCCTGAGCAGCCACATTAGCATTCAGAGGCTCAGCCTCAGCCTCCCCAGCACCGCCTCTTCCTGTCTCTCATCTCTGCTCGGTGAGATGACTGACAAGGGACAGTGCCTTGCATCAGCCTAGAGACTATCCCAACCAGGCTGAGGCAGGAAGCTCATTTAGAGTTCCAGACAACCTATTCCAGACAACCTAGGCTACAGAGTAAGTAAGACTTGGTCAAAATGAGAGAGAGAAAGAGAGAGAGAGAGAGAGAGAGAGAGAGAGAGAGAGAGAGAGAGAGAGAGAGAGAGAGAGAGAGAGAGAGAGAGAGAGAGAGAGAGAGAGAGAGAGAGAGAGAAGGGGAGAAGGGAGGGAGGCGAGGGAGGGAAACCTTGAAAGGACTTGGTAGTAGTGCATTTCTTGCCTAGTGTGCAAGAGGCCCTGGGTCCACCGGAAGGAGGACCACCCTTGGTCCATAGGAGGGAGGAAAGGAGAGAGACAGGGAGGAAAAGAAGGGGAAAGAAAGAAGGGAGGGAGGGAAATATCAAAACTGAAAACCTATAAGGCTCAGAAATAAAATAGCTGGCAAAGAAGGTTCCAATACCTCATCCTGTCACTAAGCCTTGACGCCAACACCTGACCCACCAATATTATCTCTAAATGAGTTCTGTTCCCACTGAACCCTGCTGGTCTAGTGTCCCAGGCCTCTGTGTCCTCTCATCTCTACCCCATCCTCACCTGTCAGATCAACCCTAAATACCTTTGAGCCCTCGAGAAGCCAAGGAGAGGAAATAGAAGGCCATGTGCCCCACAGCTGAGGGGCGTGGCCCCTCAGGGTGCCTGCAGTCCAGGGAGCAAAAAGCAAGGCAGAGAAAAGGGGAAAGCGGACAGGAAATAGCACAGGCAGCAAGGAGCTGAAATGGACGTTAGGAAGCAATCGACCCGGAAGGAGACTCCAGGAGACTCTCTTCTGAGCAGAGCTGCGGTCCACAAAGTGGAGATGAGCATTTAGCACTGTGCACTGTGTCTGGAGCTCTGGGATCACACCAGAAGTCAGCTCTGAATTAGCTCAGCTTTTCTACAGACACCTCAAGTGTCAGAGCCTGCCCCGCATTTCTGTTTCCTCTCTGGATGTTACGAATTATCTGGACACAAGGAGACCAGACACAACGTTCTACAGGTGAACTCACAGTTCGAGGCAGTAGCTGGCTAGTGGAGGTGCGGCTGCTACTGCTGGGGTCGGGGGGTAGGGAGGACAGTGGTGGTGGTGGAGGTGGAGATGGTGATGTTGGCGGTGGTATTAGTAATAACGGTGGAGATTCTGGAAGAGAAGTGCAAATTGCAAGTTGCAAATGACTTGACAGCCCACAATTATAATCCCAAAACAAATAAAATAAAATAAAATAATAACAACAGAGAAAATGAGTGATTCAGGTGGTACAAAATATAAAGGTTTCTCTAAGATCCTAAAAAACACCACAGATCTTAGACATTCAAAGACTGACTCTGAGGCTGGACCAGCACAAGAACAACGTACCTGGCATGTCGCAGGGAATTTTCTAAAAAACCCAAAAATACAGAGAAGAACCTTAAAGGCAGCCCAAAATAAAACAGCTTGTGTGGGGTTCAAAGTTGGCAGAGCTGCAGTTGGCGACCCAACAGAAGCCACGGACACCAGCAGGCAGCACTGGAAGAAGAAAAACCTGCTGACCTAGAATCTCACGCCAACAAATAACACCTGTCAAAGCTGAGAGAAATAAGGTTTTCAAACGAGCAAGGGCTAAGACTTTAAGACTTTCACTGTAGGTATCCTTGTTCCGCAGAATGTCTTGGTGGGGGTGGGGGAGAGGGAAGGGGGGAGGGCAGGTGTGGGAACATGGGGGGGGATTTTTAAAGCCTTTTGCTTCAGATGTGACTCTTTAAAAGCCTGTTTCCCGATTTTGAACACAGAAAGCTTTTTTTAAAGTCTATGTTTGTCACTTCGGTGTTCCCGTGACGGAAGTGAGTAATTGCCACAAGGACTCTGTGACCCTCAAGGTCTGGAATTGTACAGAACTCATGCCGCCACCGCTGGTCTAAATCAAACCGTGGAGCTCGCATTGCATGAAGCATATATTTTCCTGGCCTCAAATTCTGCCTCTGCCTCCTCCCAGGGACTGTGATATGTGCCACCTCGTTTATGTGGGATGGGACCCATAGCTTTGAACACGGTAGGCAGGCATTCTACCAAGGGAGGGACAGCCAGGGCCCAGAAAGAGAAAATTTATTTCAGATCATGTTTCTTCTGTGAAGTTTGGGGTACATTTACTTAAAATAAAAGCTACCTGTGTTAGCAGAGTTCTGGGAGCTTTGTTTATTTTTTATTTTTTTTTTTTGTTTAAATAGAATAAGGAGCCCAATCCAGTCTCTCTGTGTGTCTCTCTCTCCATGTCTGTCTCTCTCTCTCTAGCTCTCTCTCTGTGTCACTTGCTAGGCTACAAAGAGGCTTTAGCAGTACCGTGTCTCTCATAGCTCAGGAGGCTAGAAATCCACCAAGATGTGAAAACCCAGTTGGAACTGACTTAGGCCCTCCTGGGGCTACTGGTTGGTAATCCTCATACTTTTTTGTTTATAGATGCTCCCAGCTCTGACCTGCTGTCATGATGTTCCTCCCTCTGTATGTCTCTTCTCTTCGTAAGACACAAGGAACATTGGCTTAAGGGGCTACCCTGGGGATCATTCTTCCTTTCTCTTTACAGTGTGTGCAGGAGAGTGTGTTCACACATGCACACGTGTGCTGCATATGGGAGGTAGAGGACACTGGGCAGGAGACAGTAACATCCTTCCAGGGGTTGAACTCAGGTTGCCAGGTTTGCTGCCAAGTTTATTACCCAGTAAGGAGGAGCTATCTCAACAGCCCGTGTCTTATCTTCCTGTTCTTTGGGTATGAGTGCTTTGCCTGTCTGTCTGTCTGTCCGTATGTATTGTATATGCCCCCTATGCTTGCCTGGTGGCCAGCAGAAGCCAGAAGCTGGAGTTCCCGGTGGTTGTGAGCTGCCATGTAGGTGTTGGGAACCAACCCCAGGTCCTCACCGGGAACAGCAAACGATCTTAACTGCCAAGTCATCACTCTAGCCCGGGTCCTGTCTTTCATAATAGCATCTGCAAAGAACCTTTTCTCCAGGTAAGTCACATCCCTGAGGTACACAGCTCAACCCACAATACTTCTATGAACAGCACACTCCATCAGCAGATAGAGTGTTGGATGGTCACTCCTTCTCAGGCTACCGTGACTGTCTGGCTCTGCCGGGAGCTAGAGATTCGGTGCACAGGCCACCAGGAGGCGCCACAGGACCAAAAATGATCTCCAATGAACTTTATTGTGTTTCCTATGCATGAAGGCTCAACTGTTTCCAAAACAAGGGTCTTCAGGCATGATAGGCAGAGAGGGGGAGGACGTCCCCGGGTCTCAGTCACGGGTCCTAAGCAGCTCTAAAGCTCCCTGGTCTCTTGGGCGGTGATAACAATTTTAATCCCAGCACTTAGAAGGCAGAGGTAGGCAAATTTCTGAGTTCAAGGCCATCTGGTGTACAGAGTGAATTCCAGGACAATCAGGACTACACACAGAAACCATGTCTCAAAAAACAAAATGAAACAACCTCACTGGTCTCATGTGTCTCATGTGTCACGGCCCTGGGAGATAATGGAGAAGCTGGAACTCCCCAGCAGCTCTGAGAATCCAGAGAACAGTGTGTCCATCCAGCAATGGCTTAGAACAGACGACCAGTGTGAAGTTGGAAACCCAGCCTCATCCCTGAGGGGAGAGGGGACATTTTAAGGCTTCAGGGAGGACATCGGAGGTGGCCACTTCCCTGCCGGTCCTATCACTGGTCTCCTTCCTAGTCCCTCCAGCTTTCACCTGATGTCACTGTGCAGCAGGCTTCATGGAGCCTCCAAGTCCCAAAGCCTTCTGCAATCCAACTTCTGGTTATCTTACACGCAGTGGTGAACAACAGTTCCTCCTTTCCTGGGGGAGACAACATTCTCTTGGTCCTCTCCATCAGCAGGGGTGGGGGAAGAGACACCAGGGGGCAGTGGGGGCACACAGAGAGAAAGTGGCATACACACACAGAGACACACACAAAAGAGAAGCACACACCCACATACACACATACACAAATGAGAGAGGCACACACACACACAGGCACAGAGAAAGAGGCACAGAGAGAGAGAGAGAGAGAGAGAGAGAGAGAGAGAGAGAGAGGCATGCCCATAAAGAAGAGAGGCGCATACACACACACACACACACACACACACACACAGGAGATAAAGGCTCAGACAGGCCTCTTGACTACCTCAGTGGGAATCTGTCTTAAGATTTAATGCCTGGCTGGCCCTAAACAAGCTCCTGGGCTGGGCCTTCGTCGAGGCTCACACAGCTCCGCCGCTCCCTTTCTGCCTGCTTAGGGCTGTGTGACAGACAGCACGCTCTGGTTCTAGTTCATTGATTCCGAAAATGTTTGCTTGGGGCCTAAACTGCACCTAGGTCTGGAGAAGGCGCTAGAGGAGGAGAAGTGAGAACAAAGACAGGTCTCCAGGCTCGGAGCTCGAATCCAGGGTCAGCGGCTACAAACTCCGTCAGATCAGCACAGAACTGTCCTGGAAGAGAGAGGGCTACAGGGGGGAAGGGAATTGGGAGATGTTCAACAGCAAGAAGACCAGCGACTGCAGTGTTCAAGGGGATGTTGAGGAGAGCTCCCAGCCAACGCCCTCCCTGGGGACCACAGGGAGCACAGAAGGGCAATGCAGAGTCCTCCCCACCTTCTGGAGAGTCTTCGAGGCCTGTGTCCTGCAGCTGCTCTGAGCGAAAGAGGAATACATGTCTAACCATGCTTTCTTCTGAAGGACTCGCCCAGGAGGGTCCCCGAAGATGTCCTCACTGCCCAGACACACAGTTATCTGCACTGCTGGCACGCATCAGCCCCTCCCTGCCTCTCCACTCTGTTCTCCATAACGGGCTGTAAATCAGTGGCCCCAGGAGCAGAATCACTCCCTGGGCCCCCAGGCCTGGCCTTGGGATGCTAGACCTGGACCCGAAAGAGGCCAGGGTTCCACAGAGATGACCAGCTGCTCAGAACCACCCATCAGTGACCCTGTCAGGTGGGCATGGGTGCTATGGCCTAGCGGCCTCCCTAGGAGCCTGCAAAGACCATCAGGTGTTTGGCTTGCTGTGGTGTACTGATACCCAACGTACTTCCAATATTTGCCTTGAGTTTGCCTAGAAATACACGCAAGGCGTGTCTTCAAAATGACCTCCCTGTCAGGGATGGTGGGTCATGCCTGGAATTATAGTACTTGGGTGACTTTAAACAAACCTGGGCTACATAGCAAACAAAACTATCTAAAAGAAACAAAGTAGCAGGGGCTGGTGATACGTCACAGGGGCAAAGCACTCCCTGAGCATGCGTAGGCCCTATGCTCAGTCCTAGTGCCAGCAAAGCAAAGTAAAGCAAAGCAAAAGGCATCGCGCCGTGGCTAAACCAAGAAAAGAATCACAGAAAAGCAGTGTAGATGATCAGGTGGTCATCAGACGCTCAGGGCGGAAACCTATGATGCAGGTAAGTAGTGACTCAAACATTCAGACGCAGGGCTAGAGAGCTGGTTCAGTGGTTAACAGCACTTGTTGTTCTTACAGAGGATCTGGGTTCGAGACCCAGGACCCAAATGGAGGCTCACCACCTCCTCAGGCATCAGGTACACAGACATACAGGCAGGCAAAAAGACTCACACGCATAAAATAGTAAGCCTAAAAAGTTAATCTAGATGCAATATCGAAAAACGTCTAATCCAGGTGTTGCGTAACTGGATTAGAGGTGGGGCTCCTTCCATCTGCATGGGAGTGCAGCCCATCAGAGTTAGCATCGGTGATGTGTTTGACAAAGGGGAGCTGCTGTGCCGTGGGAGATTTTCCATCAGTTAGAGGCTGTGTGGGGTTCTAGCCTGGCTACCCAAGGAGTTATATCTTGAATTTCTCCATTTGTTTTGAATTCACTCACTTCTAGACACTCAGCCTACTTTATTGTTTTTAAATTAAGTTGCAAAACGAACAGTAGCTGCCTTTGGCAGAACACAGGGACCAGTGATGCCCAGAAACGAAGACATCCAGGAATGAGTGCTTTGTGGTCCTGTGTCACATAAAGGGAGAAGAGAACTGGAGGCATCTGCTTTTAGCGTCAGTCTGAGGAGACCCTGGGGTCCGTTCTGAATAGGCATGGGTTTTGTCCTGTGATTCGGATACACAGAGCATAGCAGCGGCGGAGAACTCTGCTGCTCGATTTGTTTATCAGCTTTGGAAATGGGGGCTTTTCAGACACAATAACCGAGGTGAAACCTTGATGCTGGACCTTCATCCATATGACTGACATCTTCACAGATGGGGGATGTGAGGAGCCCAGCCATCTGACAAGCATGAGAACTGAGTCCAATCCCCAGAACCCACAGGAAACAAGCAGGCACGGCAGCCCAAACCTGTAATCCAGCACTGGGAAGACAGACAAACAGATCCCTGGGGCTCGCTGGCCAGCCAATATAGCTTACTTGGCAAGACCAGGATGAGACCCTGTTCCAAAAACAATAAACCCCAAGGTAGATAGCATTCTGAGGAGCAATGCCCAGGCCAGCAAGATGGCTCAGCAGGTAAAGGTGTTTGTCACTAGGTCTGCCAACACGAGTTCGATCCTCAAGACCTACATGATGGGAGAAAACTGACTTCCTACAAATTATCCTCTGATCTCCACAGGAGCATCATAGCAAGCTAAGGGTGAAGGGCCAGCACTTCGAGACCAGCCTGGGCTACACAGAGACCCAGTCTCCAATCATACACATACACACACACACACACACACACACACACACACACACCTTAATTAAAAAAATAAAAAGCTGTGAGTTTAGCTCAGCATTAGAGTACATGGTTGACGTTCAATCCCCAGCACCAAGGGAAGAAGTTCCTAGTCCCACTATTTATAATAAAATAACCTCATAATTCAAGTATACTGTGTTGAACAGAGTGCTCTCAGGATGTGGCAGGGGCATTAAGTTGCTCCTAAGTGATTTATCTGCATGTGAGAAGAAGGCTCAAGCACATCATCTGTAAGTAAACATCCCAGAGCCTGACAGTCAGTGACAAATCACCCCGGATGTGAAGTGGGCAAACACTGCCCATGAGGAAGAGAAAAGTCAGCCACCAGAAACAACTTCACAAATCACTCACATGACTGTACTCAGTGGAAAGCAAGACAAACTCCAGTCTGGACTGGAGAGAAGACTCAGGCGGCAAAACGCTTGCCTTGAAAAGACAAGGATTTTCCTGTGAGCCCCAGATCGCACACAAAACAAACACACAAACTCACGCTTGCTGCACATGCTTGTGATGCTAATGCTGGGAAACAACAGGCCGATCTGTTGTGTAGGTCTCTGTGGGGCTCGCTCACTGGCTGTCTACCTTAGTGGGTAAGCTGCAGACCAGGGAGAAACGCTTAAGAGGCTCTCTGGCCTCTACAAACACATGAACAGAATTTCATGCACATCTACACATCTACACACACACACACATACACACTCCACACACGCACTCTCTCACACATACACACACTCCACATATACTCCACACACACACACCCTCACACATATACACACTACACACCCATCACACACATCACAAACACACACTCTCACACACATACACACACTACACACACTCTCATACATACACACACTACACACACATACTCTCTTTCTAACACATACTACACATATACCACACACACACACACAGTCATGCACACACAAATGCACATACACAGACACAAAGTAAAATAAAGACTGTGCAATCAAGAGGCTGGCCCAGGGATGGGAACTAAGATGCAATCACAGAGCTCACAATCTCACACTCCAGGTAAACGGAGAGTGGAGAGCCTGGTGTGGTACCTGTGGGGCCCACAGTGGAGAATGGAGACCGCTGAAAGATTCCTCAAGTTAGAGACAGAAACAAGGAAGTGTATGAGATGCAAGGGCAGAGGATTCCGGAGAAAGGCAAAGGCAGGCATCCCGGGGGGCGGGGGGNGGGGTGGGGGGTGGGGACAGCTGAAAAGACAATGGTTGACGACATTCCAAGGCAGATTATAACCTCCAAACTCAGAACAAAGAAGCGTTAACAAACTCAAGGACAAACACCAAGGAGAGATGCCCAAACTCAGAGGGATGAAGTCACAGAAAGCCGGGAGCGGTAACTCATTTCACATGAAGAAATGAAGATAAACAGTGGCATCCCGCGGCCCACTGGGAACTGCATGGACGGGATGCAGTCAGCCTATATGTGAGTCGGCGTTCCAGGGGCAGACTGTGTAACACACCTTCAGAGTGCCCTTTGTTTATTTTTTAGCTGAACCTGTGTGCAAGCTGAGCATGCCCAGAGGGGTTCCTGTCCATTGTCTTCACCCCGCAAACACACGCTCCCTGCCTGGAAATGTGCCTGATCTCTTTATCAGCGATGACCACTTTATATTGAGTATGGGGGACAGCTCCGGGCCACAGTGGTGCTGAAGGAACTCACCATTAGTACATTCGCTTCCGGATCTCTTAGGAAAATGGTACCAGGAAACACAACCCCAGTGTGGGGCTTAGTTGATTTCTTCCCGTTTACTTACCATACGCACGTGGACACACGCCTGCCACTCAGAAGCCATCTTGGAGGGTCAGTTCTTTCCTTCCACCACTTAGGGATTGAGGAGCGAAGAGCAAGGGCCTTGATTTTACCCACAGAGCCATCTAGCTGGTCCTTAATTTTTTTTTTTTTTTTCTGATTGCAAAAACTATTTAAAAGGATTGTCTAAACTAGTGTCTTAGTCAGGGTTTCTATTCCTCCACGAAACATGATGACCAAGAAGCAAGTTGGGGAGGAAAGGGTTTATTCAGCTTACACTTCCACACTGCTGTTCATCACCAAAGGAAGTCAGGACTGGAACTCAAGCAGGTCAGGGAGCAGGAGCTGATGCAGAGGCCATGGTGGGATGTTCCTTACTGGCTTGCTTCCCTTGGCTTGCTCAGCCTGCTTTCTTATAGAACCCAGGACTACCAGCCCAGGGATGGCACCACCCACAATGGGCTGGGCCCTTCCCCTTTGATCACTGATTGAGAAAATGCCCCACAGCTGGACCTCATGGAGGCATTTCCTCAAGGGAGGTTCCTTTCTCTATGATAACTCCAGTTTGGGTCAAGTTGACACACAACCAGCCAGTACAACCAGTATAGTGAAGAATGCCTACAGTCCTAGGAGTCAGGAGATGGAATCCTAAGGATTAAGAGTTCAAGGTCGCCCTCAGCCACATAGCAAGTTTGAGGCCAGGCCAGATTACTGAAAATATGCAAATGGCATATTGAATACTGTTTGGGCAATAAAAGAAATTATGCTGAGATGTGGCTCGGTTGGTAGAGACTAACCTAGCATGCGCAGAGCCCTGGGTTTTGTCCCCAGCACCAGCCCAGGTGTGGTGGCCTGAGCCTGTGACCCCAGCACTTAGAAGCAGGCAAACCAGAAGTCCAAAGTCACTGAATTTGAGGCCGGCCTGGGCTACATGGGACATTTTCTGCTGCAAAAAAAAGGGAAAGAAAGAACATAAACTTTGTTGTTACCATTGTTTTGATTCTTTGAAATAACATATTACCCTGTCGCTCAGGCTGTTCTGGAACTGCGGTGCCCTTCCTGGGCCTCCCTAGTGCTGCGGTTAGAGGTGGAAGCCACCAGACATGGCTAAGCCATCGCTTTTTAAAAGCAGGAAAAGAAAACAGCAAAGTTCAGGGGATGTGGGCAGGGAAACAACACCTCATCTTTTAATCTGATTACATTTCCTATAGGCCCAGAGTCAACAAACTTCCACACAACTAACAAGGCTGCCTACAGCGAGTGACTCCTGCTGGCTCAGGGCCAGACAGGACCTTTGAATTTAACCCATCAGAGCTCCCCCTTATCCCTGCTCGGAAACAATGTGTCTCCTAAGCCCCCTTTCCATTCAGCAAGGAGCAAAGGAAACCCCCTCAGCAAACAGCTGACCCAGCTGACTTTTTTACCTGACCTTTAAGCCTTGCTTATCTTTTGACCTAGTTGTACATTATGTCCTTTGAGCCACACAACCCTAAAAACCACAAGCGCCGCATATCTAGACAGTGTTAAGACTCTCAAGTTTGTCTTAACAACAGTCACATTTGAAAGTAAAGCACATACCATGCCTTTCTCCTTTTGAGGCAAGATCTCACGTAGCCAAAGCTGGCCTCCATCCAACAATGTAGCTGAAGGAGACTTTGAACTCCTCATCTTCCTGTTCGACCCTGAGCGCTAGGATCAGTCCTGGCATTCTTCTTCACTGCTTCCCATTAAGGGCCTGCTTCATCCGTGCATATCCCAAAGCACAGAGCTCCTCCGGCTACAGTTGGCCTCCAAGCTGTGTCTCCACCTGAGGCCAGACACTAAAGGGTACGTGCTGTCCAATGTTACTCTTGTGACATTCCTAGAGTGGTCAGGAGTGTCCAATCGAAAGTCAGGTATGTGCTGTGGATGCTGGGGAAAAGGACAGGATAAAAGTTTGTGAGACTCCATCGACTCTTGCGCATGCATGCTGCTGGAAGGCTCTCCGTTGCTCCGAGAACCAGGAAGGACGTTGGTGTAGAGGACATTGGCTACCATGAGTTCCGGTGCGCTGTTGCCCAAACCACAGATGCCTGGTCTTCTGGCCAAGCGTCTGCGGGTTCATATTGTTGGTGCATTCATTGTGGCCCTGGGAGTTGCCGCTGCCTATAAGAATTCTTTGGATTGTGCTTCATAGAAGTTCATTGCTGACCTGTGTTCCTGAACTATGAAACATGAATATGTGGGCTAAGGAGTAGTTTCTCTCAATAAATAGTAATTATATGGAAAAAAAAGTTTGTGAAACAGGGGTTTGCTATCGTGAGTATAGACAGTTGAGATACAACTTTTGTAAGAATATTTCTTACACATACACACACACACACACACACACACCCCACAAACACGGAGGGGGAGAACTGGCCACTTAGCACAGACGTTGATAAAGCAGAGGCTACACTACATACTACACGGGCATAACCACGACACCCACAGGATGTGCGGTGATTATCACAAAGCTCTTACCCGTCACAGGAAGTGTGGGCTGTGACGATACGGAGACCTATGCTAGCATCCCAGAGCCACCAGACAATGATGAACCTCACAAGACGTTATTATAGAGAAGTGCCAAAAGGAACCACCCAGATCACAGGGCACAGATGTGGCCGTTGAACCCGATAAGAAGCGGTGGCCCCTGATGCGACAAGCACAGGTTCCCACAAACACAGAACGATCAGAGTGTTAACTCACAGTGCCTGTTGGACATCAGTGAAGTCGTTCCGATTAAACACAGAATGAATCACCTGGAGCAGAAACTCCAGTGTGGTTGGAAGAGCTCCCCGTACATCCTTTCTTTCCCCTGGGGGCATGGTAGCTCACTTTCTATCTGTCCTCTTGAGAGTTAGCTATAGTCACAGGATTCCTCTGGCCCGTTAGTTCCTGGGGACATCTTCCCTGGGTAATACATGATGTTTCATTTCCTGCCCCAGTGATTTGGGAGTGTGTTCAGATGCACTCACTCAGTTTAAGGCTACAAGGGCCACAGTGAACCGCATCACCCAGCCTAGGAGTGCCAAGACTGGGCAAGCCCTGGACACCATGGTGTTAGGTTTTGGGCTGGTTCTGCCCCTGTAGCTCATTCACCCCATTCAGGCCAAATAGTTCTGGAAAGCAGGTGTGCCACAGAGGTTTGGGGGCTGTTTGTCTGTTTGTCTGTTTGTTTTGGTGTTGGAAGGCTGTCCTCCAAGACATCTTCCTACTGCTGACATTCATTCATTCATTCATTCATTCACTCATTCAGGGATCAGTCCCACTGGCCTGGGTTTTAACTAAATTCACATTTCAAGCTTCCACACATAGCTGCAAAGCCTGGCTCCTCCCTGAGGTAACACCAGATGCTGCTAAGCGCCAACTGTTGGCTACGTTTGCCTCATATGCCCCAACTCTAGCTATGGAGGGCCACAGGCTATGGAGGTTCTTCATCAAGCCTGGCCCCGAGGACCCATGTCACCAAGTCCTAAGCCTCAAACTGTTGTCTTTAAATAGGAGGTCCTGTCACACCATCTAGCAGAGTCTAGAAGCAGAAACAACGTACTGGCTGTGTGGGTAGCCCACCAACCTGGGAAGGAGTGGGATTCTGGATTCTTTGGGAGAATCCCTTCTCCTCCCTCTCCCCTTAGATAAGTCCCCCTGCACTTGGACCTACTTTCAGACTGCCACAAACCTCCTGAGAAGAGAAAGAAGATGATTAAAGAGAAATGTAAATTAATATGTTGGTAAAATTTCCATGCACAATTAGCAATGTTTCAGAGTCAGAGCAGCCTCTAGGAACGCCAGCGGAGGCTCACTTCCTCCTGGACCCAGGCTGCCGAGATAGAGAGACCTCTCACACTGCAAAGAGTTCTTGGTCTGTCAAAACTGTGTTTCCTGTTCTAGTTTTCCCACAAATTTTACTGGTCAGCACAGAAGGATCTCTCCGGGTTTTGTCTTACATTTCCCACTGAGCAGGATCCTTTCCCAGAGTCCTTCCGCCTTCCATTTCTCACAAAACACACAAATATAGCTTTAGAGGGGAGCATACTTTTGACTCGTCAGGCGCGCAGCAGTAAGAGTGGGGAAGTGTGGCACCGAAGTCCAACTGTAACTGACTTTAAACGATTCAGAGAATTCACAACATCCTGGGGGCTGGAGAGATGGCTCAGCAGTTAAGAGCACTGGGTGTTCTTCCAGAGGTCCTGAGTTCAATTCCCAGCAACCACATGGTGGCTCACAACCATCTGTAACAGGATTCCAATGCCCTCTTCTGAAGACAGCGACAGTGTACATACATAAAATAAATGAAGAAGAAGAAGAAGAAGAAGAAGAAGAAGAAGAAGAAGAAGAAGAAGAAGAAGAAGAAGAAGAAAGAATGATTGTACAATCTTCTAGCCAACCAAAAGCAGCCCCCTCTTTTTTTTTCCTGCCACCCTGAGTAGGTTTCCGAGACATCTGTGTCCAGTTTCTCTCAACACACAAATTAGCACCATGCCCAGTGACTTCCCCCTGGCCTTTTCCTGGTGGGGGAACCACGGTTCTTCTGAACTCTTTAATCGGAAGCAGCTGGAGTCAGCCAAGCCGCAGAAGGCCAAGGAGGGGTATGTGCCCCAGTCCTAGCACTAGAAGATCAAGATGCAAGGATGGTGCCCGTTCAAGGCCAGTTTGGGCTGTATAGTAAGCTTAGAGCCAGCCTCTGCTACAAAGTAAGACCTTGTATCAAAAATAAAACCAATAACAACAAAAAGAAAGCAAGGAAGGAAGTACTTGAGCCCAGACTGAACTAGATACAAAATAGTTCTAGGAAGTTAGGACTCTTTGGAGCATTTCAGCCCAGAGGTCCCATACTCATTTGCTCCTAGGATCGGCAACAGTTGGAAGCAGGCAGCCCTAAGCAGCTGCAGCCTGGGGTCTTTTCAGAGATCTTTTTCTCATTGGGTGATGCAGGGTTTGTTTTGTTTTTTAACACAGGGTCTATCTAACCATCCCTGGTTGCCTGGGCTACCTCAGTACTCACTATATAGACCATGTTGGTCTTGAACTCACAGATATCCACCTGCCTCTGCCTCTCCAGTGCTGGGTGGGATAAAGGCATGAGGCACCATACCCAGATGAAACCAGGATTCTTGACTGCACAGCACAAAATAATTTCAGTAATTTACAAGTTAGTATGAAGCAAAGTTGGAGTTTATTAAGAATAATGGAGGACTGGAGAGATGACTCAGTGGTTAAGAGCACGCTGGCTGTCCTGGAACTCACTCTGTAGACCAGGCTGGTCTCAAACTCAAATTTCTGGCTGCCTTTGCTTCCCAAGTGCTGGGATTAAAGGCGTGTGCCACCACCGCCCACCTTACTTGATGCTTTTGCAGAGGACCAGGGTTTGGTTCCCAGCACTCCCATCAGGTGGCTCATAACCTTCTGTAACTCCAGTTCCAGGGGATCTGATGCCCTCTTCTGGCCTTCAAGGTCTCTTGCATGCCTGTGATGCACACACATGTATTCAAGCCTACACACATACACATACAATTTTAAAAGAATGACTTTTGTTTTGTTTTTTTGAGACAGGGTTTCTCTGTATAGCCCTGGCTGTCCTGGAACTCACTTTGTAGACCATGCTGGCCTCGAACTCAGAAATCCGCCTGCCTCTGCCTCCTGAGTGCTGGGATTAAAGGCGTGCGCCACCACGCCTGGCAAGAATGACTCCTTTTTAAAAGGCTTGTTTAATTTCCTCTTACGTGTATAGGTATCTGACTGCATATGTGCCTGTGAACCGTGTGCATATCACTCCCATGGAAACCAGAAGAGGAACTTGGATTCCCCTGGGACTGGAGTTACAGAAGGTTGTTAGCTGTTGTGTGGATGCTGGGAATTGAATTGCATCCTCTGGAAATGTAGCCAGTGTTCTCGATAGCTAAGCCATCTCTCCAGCTCTCCTAAAGTTTTAATAAAGATTTAATCACAGGAGAAAGACAAAGGAAAAGAAAAACAAAAGAACATTGTGTCTTAGGGTTTCTATTGCTGTGAAGAGACACCATGACCATTTATAAAAGAAAACATTTAATTGGGTCTGACTTACAGTTTCAGAGGTTTAGTCCATTATCATTATGACAAGAAGCTTGGTGGCATGCAGGTAGATGTGGTACTGGAGGAGCTGAGAGTTCTACATCCTGATCCACAAGGAGAGACATTGTGCTACATATACTGTACAGAGCTTAGCATAGACCTCAAACCCCACCCCTACAGGGACACACTTCCTCGAACAAGACAACGCCCACTCCAACAAAGCCACACCCCTTAATAGTGCCATTCCCTATAGACCAAACATTCAAACACATGCGTCTATGAAGGCCATAGTTATTCAAACCACCACAATTTTGTGAGGGGGTGTTCTCAAAAGAGAAGAGGCCTGGCTGAAGATGGGATCATGAAACCTAAATTCAGTCCACAGAGCTGTACACACTTGGCATGGGGGTACAAAGTTCCGACCTTAGCATTCAGGCAGAAGCAGGAAGTCAGAAGTTCAAGGTCAGCCTTAGCTTCCTAGCAAGTTGGAGACCAGCCTGAGCTGCAAAAGACCCTGTCCCCTTAAAAATGAAGAAAAAGAGACAGCTTCCAGAGTCTGAACAATAGCGTATGCGTGGTTTAGGTTTTAATTTTGTTTTGATTTTTTTACATTTATTTATTTATTATGAACATGCATCACGGGTGTTTTCTATTTATTTTGCCTGTGCATGAATGAGTGTTCAGGTTAGAGGAGGAGTCTTCTATCATGTGGGCTCCAAATCATCTGGCTTGGAGACCAGTACCTTTACTCGCTGCCATTTGTGTGTGTGTGTGTGTGTGTGTGTGTGTGTGTGTACACACATGGATGCACATCTGTGCACACATATACGGAGGCCCGCTGTTGATGCTGTGTACCTCTACCAATGCCTTCTTTTCTGAGACAGTTTCTCTCTAAATCTGGAGGTTACTGATTCTGCAAGAATAGCTGACCAGCAGGCCATGGGTCCCTGTCACTTTCTTCCCAGTGTTAGGGTTGCAGTGTGCACACTACAGTGGTATTAGGGCTACAGGTGCACACTACAGCAGTGTTGGGGTTATAGGTGCACACTATAGCACCCGGCTTCTTGCACTGATCTGAGAATCTGCTTGGATCCTCACTGTTTGCCTGGCAAGCACTTTACCAAATGAGTCGTCTCCCCAGCTTTTTTTTTTTTTTTTTTTTTTTAGCAGGCTCTGTCTTAGTTGGGGTTTCTATCGCTGTGATAAAACACCAGGACCAAAAGCAGCTCCAGGAGAAAGCTTTATTTCAGATTACACTTCCACACCAAAGCCCATCCATCATTATAGAACGTTAAGGCAGAACCTGGAGGCAGGAGCTGATGCAGAGGCCATGGAGGGGTGCTGGCTTGCTTCCCATGGCTTCTTCAGCCTGCTTTCTTATAGAACCCAAGACCACCTGCCTGTGGTGGTATCACACATAGTTCAATGGGTCACTAATTGTCACTAATTACAAAAATGCTCCCGCAGTTTGCCTATAGGACAGTTTTATGAACAAATTCTCAATTGTGCTGACTTTTTCTCAAATGCCAGCTTGTGTCGAGTTAACAAAAATATCAACCAGCACAGAGTGGCTAAGTCTGGCTGGCCTCAGCTCTCGGCCCTCCTTCCTCCATTTCTTGAGAGACGGGATTGTAAACATACCTCTGCGCTTGGCAGTTTTTAATGCCTCCCTTCTTTCTTTTTAAAAAATGAGATCATAGAGTTTGTTCCTGAAGTACACTGGATAGGATCAGAGGCCAAGATAAAAACATAGGTCATAAGGATCAAAAGATTCTTTACTGTATTAAGTCACAAAAGACTAAGACATATTTTTCCCTTTTGTTTGCTAGTTTGTTTGTTTATGAGACAGAGTCTCACAATGCAATCTTGGCTTGCCTAGAACTCAGTATGTAGCCCAGACTGGCCTCGAACTCAGCGCTGCTTGACTTTACCTTCTGAGATTCGGAGTTTAAGGCCTGTGCTACCACCCATGTGCTTTGAATGTAATCTTGTTTGTGAGTGACTCAGAACATTACAGATTTGCAGCTGGGAAAGAAACCAAGCCGAGCTCAAAGGTCGCACACTCTCAGGCCTTCAGCGCAGTTCCTTGCTATTTTAACATTCTTTCTTTTTTTCCTTTTGTTTTTTTGAGACAGGCTAGATCAGGCTAGCCTGGAACTCACAGAGGTCCACCTGCCTCTGCCTACACAGTGCTGGGATCAAAGATATGCAACATCACTGCTGGACTATTTTAACATTCGTATATGAAATATCTCTATATCAAATGAATTATGCAGGCAGTCACTCCTGTTATTTTAAAATATATTTACTGCTGGGCGTGGTGGCACACGCCTTTATTCCCAGCACTCGGGAGGTAGAGGCAGGNGGATTTCTGAATTCGAGGCCAGCCTGGTCTACAAAGTGAGTTCCAGGACAGCCAGGGCTATACAAAGAAACTCTGCCTCGAAAAACCAATAATAATAATAATAATAATAATAAATGAAATAATAATAACAATAAAATATATTTACTTATATATTTTTTTGAGTTGCATCTCTATCATCTTTGTTTCCCCTCCTTGCTGTGTAGCCCAGATAGACCTTCAACTTGATACGGTCCTGCCTGTGCCTCCTGAATGCTGGGATTATAGGCAACGGACATCATGGCAGACAATCTCAACAGCAAACTTTGCATGCTGTGCCAGCAAGAGACTTCAACAAGATTCCAGGATGAGGCTGAGTGGGGGGTCCTTTCTCTCCCCACATCTCCTTAATCTTCTGTCATAAAGCACAATAATGAAATATTAGGACAGGCAGCACCTAGGCAGGAGAGAATGTCTGACCCTTGGTAGAGCCAGACAGCCGAGGTTAAAGGTACACTGTAGGCTTTCCACGGGCCAGGCCTCTGCTGCTGTGACGAAGGTAGGATCTTACTTAGGCCCTGGGTTGCTCAGGTGGGTCAAACTCCCGACCCCGATTTGCCTAATGTCCCGACCCTTTTCCTGGGAGGAAGGAGTAGGTTCTGACCTGTATTGTTTCATAAACCGAACACACCTTCGAAATTAGCCTGCAGTAAGAGCCAAGCAACACTGCTCTGTCCACTAACGTGGTGAGCAGGAGAGTTCTGGTGACCAGATACACCTGCGTGGCTTTCTGCTAGTGAACCCCCTTTCTGTCAAAACAAGCCCTCGGGCGGCCTCCTGTCCACCCTAGCCTGGTAGGTCACTCTTAAGAAAGACTGAGTCTGTACTGCTAAGCCATCTGGGAGGATCTACGGGCGCAGGCGCCCCCTCCCTAGCCCCGCCCTCCCTCCTTCCTGGTCCCCTCCTTCATCCTCCCTTGCCTTCACCTCCTCCTCCAACTAGGAGCCTCCAACCATTTCTCTTGCCCTCCCTCCTCCCCTTCCCCAGCCCCGCTCCTCCTTCCTCCAGCGACCCCGCCCCTCCCCCTGCGCCGCCGGGCTCCTTCGCCGGGCGGCGGTGCGCAGGCGCGGAGCCGAGTCCCGCTGGGCCGCTGCCGGTGGCCGGCTCGCCGTGGGCCCGTACCCGGCTCTCCACGCTCGGTTCCTCTCGCTCTGCGGAGACTGGAGGACGGACCCCGCGGAGCTGTGGCGGCAGAATGGCGCAGACCGCCATGTCCGAGACTTACGGTAAGACGCGCGGGTTTGCGTACGTGTTTAGAGGGGGCAGGCCTTGGGGTCCCGGAATGTTGGGGGTTGGGGTCAGGGTCTCCAGAGCCGGTGTCTAGAATATCGAGATATCCTGCAAACCTCGCGGTGTCAGGGACCAGGTAGAGGTATTTAGAGTCTTGGGTTGTTTAGGGTTGGCTTGCTGGGATCCTGAGAATCTGTTAGGAGCCTGGTGGAGATACTGAGAATCCTGAAGTGTCAGCGGCTGGGAAGGATCCTGAGATTCTTGGGGTGTCAAGGTCGAGCTGGAACTTGAGAATGTCTGGGTGTTTCAGGTTGGGCTGCAATCTTGAGGCTCTAGGGGTGTCAGGCGCTAGGCTGGACTCTCCGACCAGCAGGTGCCCCCAGCTGTGCAGAGCCGCTGTGCTTCTACCAAGTTCCCTCCCGCTTTGGTTTCACCCTACATTTTCCTCCTTGGATTATTTAAATCTCTCAGGGTTGGAGGAGCCAATTTGTCGTCGATTCTCGCCCTCCTCACTGCAGCACCAACCGCAGGGGTGAAGGCTCAGGGCCACGCCTGCGTTCTGTGTCTCTGGGGGCATGGTTGTGGGCCTCTGGGGGGGGGGGTGTTGTTGGAATTCCTTTCTTTGCATTGAGATTATAATGAGTTTTAAGTGGATGAATGCGTCTCTTTTCTGGAGACCCCTGGCCTCGTGTATTTTTACCTCCCTCCCTCTCTCCTCCCCTCCTTCCCTCCAGATATGGTTGCACTATATTATATTTATAAATACAAATATATGGTCCTCTGATGACCAGAGGCCTTGGACATGGAGCTGTGGTTTTTTGTTTTTTGTTTTTTTTTTTCATCTTTTTTTCTCCTGCAGCACCCAGCCATTCTCAATGCACGTGCTGGGTGCTCCCCCTCCCCCAATCGAGGCAAGAATAAACAACCACTACTATGTATGGTTGGCCCGTGCCTGCCAGACTTGAACCTTTGACGTGGTCTGTGCTCGTTCAAAGGAGGGACTCCCACGGAAAAGCATGGTGATCTGTCAGGTTATCTGCAATATGTGTGCCCCTGCTTCCTTCCTGCCACAGGGTGGGGCCAGGGTCTGGCCTGGAAGGCTCTACTCATTGTAAGAGTGCTGTGGAAACTTCCCCAAGAGTTTGTGGTCCAGCGAGGAGCAGATTTTTAAATTCACCTGTGACCTTAATGGATGAACAATTAAAAACCAGTTCTGAAGGATTCAGCTTGGCTGTGTGAGAAAGAGCTGACCTAGATGGGTTAGAGAGGGGCAAGTGGACAGGCAGACCTGGGGTTCAGGCCTGGGAGCGTGGTTTGGGCATCCGGGCACCCAAAGGGTGAGGACACTGTTGAACTTTGGAGGTTTGGACTTTGAGAGGGTGGGACACTGGAAAGGGTGTCATGAGGCACACAGCAGCCCGGTCCACTCTCTCCTGGTACCAGCATCATCTCTTCCTGTGGCATGAAGCATAATGCCTGCCCCTGTAAGCTTAAGGCACTCCCCAGGGGGTGACTGGCTTTGTCAGGGCCACAGGTGACCTACACATGCCTCTGTGTGGTTTCTTCTGCAGAAAGCCACAGTAAGAAATCCCTCCAGCAGGGCTGGAGAGATGGCTCAGTGGGTAAGAGCACCCAACTGCTCTTCCAAAGGTCCGGAGTTCAAATCCCAGCAACCACATGGTGGTGGCTCATAACCATCCATAACAAGATCTGACGCCCTCTTCTGGAGTGTCTGAAGACAGCTACAGTGTACTTATATATAATAAATAAATAAATCTTTAAAAAAAAAAAAAATCCCTCCAGCAAAATACACTCTGTAGCTGATTGTCATCCTTTTCTTTGAGCTGGATAAGGAGTCCCTGGCGGGGAGTAGAGTCCTCAAAGAAAGCGTGGCGACCAAGTGAGGCATGGGGACAGCACAGGAAGCAGCTTTGTCCCTTGGTTCTCTCAGGCAGTGGTAGGTATAAGACAGACATCACTGCACACCCCCGCTTCACCTCAGATACGGTTAATTACAGTTTGCTCACCATAGCCCTACTGATTAATCTCTGATCATGAAGCTGTGACTGTTAGTGTTCTTTCAGGGGCTGGAGATAAAGCTTAGTGGCAGAGAGCATCTCTAAGCAGGTGCATGACCCCAGGAGCCACACACAAAATGCATGTGTCTGTTTATTCATTCACTTATTTTTATTTTATGTGCACTGACTGGTGTTTTGCCTGCATGTGTGCTCGTGTGAGGGTGATCTTGGAGTCACAGGCAGTTGTGAGCAGCCCCATGGGTGCCTGGAATTGAACTCAGGTCCTCAGGAAGAGCAGTCAGTGCTCTTAACCGCTGAGCCACCTCTGCAGCACCTGTGTATATTTATCTCTTCCCTTATTTCAAGGTATTTTCCCAATACGCCTTTAGTTGTTTGTTTGTATGTTTTGAGACAGGTTCTTTATAGTTACAGATGGCTTAGAATTCACCATGTAGCCCAGGTTGGCCTCACACATACGGCAATACCCTGCCTCTGCCGCCCGAGTCCTAGGTTTATAGACATGTGTCCCCATTTCCAGGGTTTTTACTTTTTTTTTTTTTTTTTAAGATGTATTCATTATTATATGTAGGTACACGGTAGCTGTCTTTAGGCACACCAGAAGAGGGCATCAGATCTCATTACGGGTGGTTGTGAGCCACCATGTGGTTGTTGGGATTTGAACTCAGGACCTTCGGAAGAGCAGTCAGTGCTCTTACCCGCTGAGCCATCTCGCCAGCCCAGGTTTTTACTTTTTAACTAAGTCTGAATCTAATATTTGCTTTCAGTGGGGGGAAACATATGTGTGTATATACATAATATATATATAATATTAATATATAATGCATTATATATTAATAAGTGGAAGCTTATCTTTAGAAAGAGTCACAAGTGGCCCCTAAGGCTGCCAGCTTAAAAAGAGAAGTCACCCAAAATCAAGACAAAGACTGTCACTCTCCCTTCTCGTTGGCTGTATTTACAAAGTATTGTTCCCCAAATTAAAACAACCAGGTCCTCTCCTTCCGGACGTTGGCCCGTTGGCTGGCAGAGGAATGTTTGCCTAACCTTTAAGTTCCTTGTGTTGGGACCGGGTCCTCTTTCTTCTGTGAAAGAGAGGCCCTGCCCAGCTTGGTGGGAGTTGATGCAAACTAGGGACCAGTGCTTTTCTGGCTTCTGCTCACCGCTGCTAACTGCTGTAGACGGGCTGCTACCCCTCGCACTGGCTGGGTGATGTCCAGCACCTCCTTGACCCGAAGCCCCAGACTCCACGATTGCTGCTTTAGCTCACATAGCACCATCGCACAAATTGGAAGGTTAAACGGGTAGGCTTCTGAATGAAATGTGCAGTGGTTACCCTGGTCCACTTGGTTAGACTGAGGCACCTAGGATATTAGTAAAGCATAGCTCTAGGCTTGCCTGGGGTGGGTTTCTAGGGGGTGGGGGGGTCTCTACAAATCAACAGACTAATAATCGCTTGATAGATTTGTGATCTGATGTTATTATCAACGACCCGTCTCTTCTTGCATGCCCTTAGCTCGCTCTGCTTCCTGGCCTCTATTTCCATCTTCCCATCCCCGATGGGCTGACTCCGGTGAAACTTAAGCAAAACAAATTCTCCTCCCTTCAGCTCTCTTGGTCCCAGCAAACAACACTGAACTCGTAACCTGAGTCCTCCTGATCTAGGGAGAGAGGTCCTCCTAGTTATTGTTAGAGGTACAGCGCACTGTGTTCAGTGAGCACTAGCTGGGTCACCCCAGTGCTAACCCTAGTGTCAGCAGCTTGAGACCCAAGAGCTTGGAAACAGGGCTGGAGAGATGGCTCAGCGGTTAAGAGCACCGACTGCTGTTGCAGAGGTCCTGAGTTCAAGTCCCAGCAACCACATGGTGGCTCACGACCATCTGTAATGCCCTCTTCTGGGGTGTCTGAAGACAGCTACAGTGTACTTACATATAATAAATAAGTAAAAAAAAAATTTTTTTTTAAAGGAGCTTGGAAATTAATCCTTAAGTTAAACTAACCTTTACCAAATTGCTGGTCACAGAAATCGCTAAGCAGTGTATGCGATGGGAAAATGCCAGGGAGCTTTTTTTTTTAAAGAAAACCAAAAAAACAAACAAAAAAAACCCCCAAAAAACAAAACTTCTAAGTGCTAGAAAAGACTGGCATTGAGGAAGAATTTGAGACAAGTGTGAACGCACTCTGATCTACGCATGTACTGTGGGAATGAGTCCTGAGACAGCAGTCCGCTCACGTTGCTGGCCCCATGGTTGCTTCTGTCGTAGTATATGTATGCAGCCTAGACTATTTCACCTAGAAAAGAGCGCACAGCGCTCTGATGTCTGACGTGCAATGCCGAGATCAGTGTTTCCTGCCAGTTATTCATCCTTGCTTGTGTGTGTGAGGTTTCAATTGTGTCCTTGAAGTCACTCTTAAATCCTACCTCTGCACCTGTGTGTGTGTGTGTGTGTGTGTGTGTGTGTGTGTGGCCTTCCTTGGAAGAGGATCTTTGGGTTGTCGATGGAAGGTGGAGTCGTGCTGGAGTACCATATCCCAAACTCAGGGACTCTGTCCTAGGGAGACCAGGGAAGCCTGGCCGCAGACACACCCCAGGAGACTGGGTTGTGGTAATGAGCCTCGGGTTGGAGAGATCCAGTCCCAGCCAAGGTGCCCCAGCACCACTGGCAACTAACTACCAGGAAGAGGGCTAGGCAGGAAGCACCCTGCCCTGAGCCTGCAGGAGCTCCATCCCTGCCACACCTCACAAGGCTTCTGGTACTCTCTGACCCCTGACGGCCAGTGTCTGCCCCGTTCATCCAGCTGACTTAGGCCCTTTGAGATGCAAACCTTGGAAGCTAACTCACAAGACTTAGACATCATAAGATGATTTCTGAAGACATGTGGGCTTGATAAGGCAATTTGGATTAACAAGGATATCCCAAATTAAAATTTGTTTTCAAAAGCCCTTCGTTGATAAGGCAATATTTATTTTCTGTTAGAAGGATCACCTAATTGCCCTAAGTCACAACCGACAACATATTTAAACAGTTCAAGCAGACACACACGCAAAAAGGACATCTATTCGATTCAATTTTTTATTTATTTATTTATTTATTGTGTGTTTGGTTTTGGGCTTTTTCAAAATAAGGTTTCTCTGTGTAGCCCTGACTGTCCTTGAACTCACTTTGTAACCCAGGTGTCTTAGTCAGGGTTTCTATTCCTGCACAAACATCATGACCAAGAAACAAGTTGGGGAGGAAAGGGTTTATTCGGCTTATAATTCCATACTGCTGTTCATCACCAAGGAAGTCAGGACTGGAACTCAAGCAGGTCAGAAAGCAGGAGCTGATGCAGAGGCCATGGAGGGATGTTCCTTACTGGCTTGCTTCCACTGGCTTGCTCAGCCTGCTCTCTTATAGAACCCAAGACTACGAGCCCAGAGATGGCACCACCCACAAGGGGACCTCCCCCCTTGATCACTGGTTGAGAAAATGCCTTACAGCTGGATCTCATGGAGACATTTCCCCAACTGAAGCTCCTTTCTCTGTGATGACTCCAGCTGTGTCAAGTTGACACAAAACTAGCCAGTTACACCCGGGTAGCCTTGAACTCACATAGATCCACCTGTCTGAATGTCCGGAGTGCTGTGATTAAATGAGTGTGCCACCATGCCTGGTGATTCAGTACTTTTTTGTTGTTGTTGTTGTTTTTTGATTGTCAAAGTTGTATTTTTCTTTTTCACATTCACTGAAAACTGGTGAGCATTGCAAGGAGCAGGGCAGTGGCTGAGGTGGGAGGAACACATGTGATCCCAGCACTTAGAAGGTAAAAACAGAAGAATCAGAAGCTAAAGGTCATCCTTGGCAGGATGTATGCGCATGTGAGTGCGTGTGCGTGTGCGTGTGTGTGTGTGTGTGTGTGTGTGTGTGAGTGTGTGTGTATGAATATGCTACATGTGTGGCTGTCCACAAGCCAAAAGAGGCCATCTGATCTCTTAGATCTGGCATTACAGGTAGTTGTGAACTGGGTATTGTATTGGACTGAACTCTCGTTCTCTGGAAGGGCAGGAAGTGTTCTTAACTATTGAGCCATCTCTCCAACCCTGAACATTTCTTCGAATTATGAAAGGGCTTATTGTTTCTGGAATTTCTTCTCTGAAGCTCTCCTAGGGGGAGTGGTCAAACTTGAGCTGGTATGTTTTGATCATTCTCAGTAATTCTAGGAGAGCATTGCCCAGTTAAAGTGGTTTGTTGGAAGCCTTTGGGGGCCTGAGTCCTGGCCTATGACTTAACCCCTGTTGCCATGACAGAATTTCTGAGATGGGACAAGTTTAATTGTTTGTTTGTTTGTTTAAATATTTAATTGTTTTTATGTGTCTGAGTGTTTGCTTGGATGTGTGTGAGTATTCCGTGTGTGCCTGTTGCCCGCAGAGCTCAGATGATCTGAGGGCATCTGTTTTACTGAAGGACTGTTTTCTGTGCATTTGAAGGATATGCGACATTTGCTACTTGGTGACTGCAATTGTGCAGTAAAATATAAAATGACACAGGACACATATTACAGGGTAGAACTGGGTGTCATGGGCCGTGCCAGTGACCCCAACACCTCTGAAGTAGAGCTGGGAGGGTAACCTGGGCTACATGAAACCCTTCCTGTCTTTAAAAAAGATAAAAGAAAAGGAACCACATTATACCACAGGACATAAGGAAAGGAAGCATGGCATGCTTACAGGTTGGATGGTTGGTTGGTTGGTTTTAGGTTTTTTGCTCTCTTTGTTTGTTTGTTTTTTGAAGCTTGTCTAAGAGTTCTAAGGAGCTGGGTGTGTTGGCACAGCCTTTAATCCTAGAACTCCCAGGGCAGAAGCAAGCAGATCCAGCCTGGTCTACATAGAGACTCCTCCGGTTTAGCCAGGGCTTCAAAGAGAGACCTCGTTTCAAAAGCAAGAGTTCCAAAGGTAGTTTATGTTGTGAAAGACTCGGTCAATACAAATCAGTGTGTGATGACGGTGAATTTGACACGTACTGCTGCGCCAAAACAAGTCCCGCCTCCGACAGCATGTCCCAGCACCCATTGGCTGCGTCTTGTGGCGGTTTCTGTTTCCTCTGTCTGGTTTTGTTTGTTTGTTGTTGTTGTTTTGTTGTTTTAAGGCAGGGTTTCACACTGGAGAAGTGCCTCGGTGCTTAAGAGTGCTTGCTGGCTTCCAGATAACCCAAGTTCAGTTCCCAGCACCCATATCAGGTGCTCACAACCCCCAATCCAGTTCCAGGGGCACCCAACAGATCTGGCCTCTACAGGCACTGTATTCATGTGCATGTCCCACCCCACCAATACACACACACACACACACACACACACACACACACACACGGACACACGTACATGTTTGATTAAAAAAATAAAAGACAGTGTTTCATGTAGCCCAGGCAGGCCTCAAACTTGCTTTGTAGCCCAGGCTAGTCTTGATCCTGATCCTCCGCCCTCCACCTCCTGAAACAGATTACAAGATTGAGCCACCATACCTGGCCCCATCTTCTCATAGGCGCAAGTGTGCTTTGGCATTTTAGCCTTATGGAGTCAGTGATATTAAGATGGAGAAAAAGGACACTATTCATAAAGTGCTAATAAATTATGAATGGGAGGTTTATTTTAGAGAGATGTTTATCATTTTTCTTTTCCAACATAAATTTTTAATCATGCAGAAAAGCAAGTGGAGGTTTAAAAACAAAGCATTTTGTCATACCTGGCTCTATACCTAAAGTGTGCGTTTAGTAGCCCCCCTGGCTTCTGGTGTGCCTGACATAGTGGTTTGCTGGATGCTGAGAAGAAAACACAAGTCTGAATGCAGTCCATGGGTCCTCTGCTCTCGCTTAGGATCAAAGCCAAACCTTCTTTCAGTATTAGAAAGCAAACTCTCGTCTTTGGGAACAGAGTGTCCAGATGACCTGTCTCGGTCCTCTGTGCAACCCAGGGACAGCCAGCCAAAACAGGCTTTGATGTGAATCCATTTGAGAAACAATGATTTTGCTCTCAGAGAAGATGAAACAAAAAAACCAAAAATAAATAGACACTTGACGTGGAGGCCTGGTTTTATTATTTTGTTTGTGACAGAAATCAGACAGTCCCATTGTGGTGGTGGAAACGGAACTAATAAAACCTGTCCTGTAGATCGAGTTTCCTGGACTGAGAAGATCACACGGACACCTCATGTAGCCTGAAAATAGGCAAAACAAGTCTCCCCTCGAGGACACGGGTCTGGAGCCAAGGCCCTGCCAAGCCTTAGAGCAGAGCGTGGGAGGACCTGGTTCTGCAGCCACCAGCTTCAGGGGTGCTCCTGGAGAGACTGTGAGAGTCAGATGGGGGCGGGGCGGCCGAAGAAGGAACGGGGTGACAAGCCAGGCCTTGGATATGATCCAGGGGCTGCAGGGGCACATTCGTGCTCAGGATGCAGCTCAGAACCCAGCGTCATTGTTACTGTTTTCAGGATGTCTGTCCTTTGTCCCAGCTCATGATGACCTGGTAGCCTCTCATTCACCTCAGTCTCCAACGCCCTGTGTAGACAGGGGGTGACCTTCAACTTCTAAGGCTCCTGTTGCTACCCTCTGAATGCAAGATTATAGGTGTGCACCACCATGCCCAGTTTATGGACACTAGGTATCAAACCCAGTGCTTTGTGTAGGTCAGGCAGGCTCGCTCCAGTCATAAAAACATTACAAATGTTCCGGTCCATTCTTCAGGAACAGTTCCTGCTCCTTAGTTAAGAGTGCTCATGGACAGACTGTTTCTAGTTGTTTCCAGGCCTCAGCTTTCAGGTCTGGTCGAAACTCCTCTGACAGGAATGATGGTCCTCTGGGCACTGCTACACTGGGGACTTTCCTGGCCGGAGAAGCAGGTATGTGCCTTAGTCAGTCTTCTCTGTGGATGGGAGTGAAGCCATATACTTCTTGCCCAATGTACTGATACCCAGGACTCAGTCAGACCCACTATGAGATGTGCCTAGATTCCACATGCAGCTGGAGAGGACCAAGAGGCTAGCCTTCATCACCCCTACTGATGTGACCAGATTCTGTTGACTAACCGTGAGCCATGTGGATCCAGGGCTAACTATGTTAAAAGGTGGGAGCGCACAGTGGTACCTCAGACCCATTAGGCCTCTAGAGCGTGGACACTGTCCCTCTGTCCAGTATACTGTTTGGAGGACCCACGCTTTCTGTGTGAGCCTGTGGTGGCCTGATCACAGAACTCATCACCATAGGAGGTCAGACTTTTCAAAGACGATGAGACCTCAAGTCCCTGCCCTCAGTGGGTCAAAGCTGACACCCCAAGAGCCAGCTCCCCGTAAAGGAAGAGCTGAGAGCCAGCAGTCTGTTCTCTGCATAGCATGTGTCAAGGCACCTCAGGCCAGCCCATTGACTCAGCCTCCAATCAAGCTAGCTGTTCACACTGGGTGGGGTTACTCACACCTGTGATCCCAGTATTTGGGAGGCAGACGCAGAACCCCAGGCTGCGTAGTAAGACCCTCTCTGAAAAGGAGAAGCTATTCAGCTCTCTCCCTCCTTCTCTCCTCTCTGTCTCTCTTTTAAATGAACTATTCTGAAAATCGTCTTGACAGATCATTTGCCCTTGTTTCTTTATAGAGTTTGCCAGGCTTCATCCTTCCGTTAACCTAATCAACTTCAACAGTCTACTCTTTAATACACTTAAGATTTGTTCCTGACTGAGGGCGTCCGTCCGAACCGGACGTCGTTATCTTTAGCTCACTGTGTCCCGCACTGGCGCTGACCTCTCCTTCTGGGCTGCCTTTCCCTCAGGAGGGCAGCAGACTCTGCATTTTCCTGAAATACGCGTGCCCTTCATGCCGAGCCCTGCCAGCTCTTTAGGTTGTTGCTGTCCGCAGACGTTTGGGCTAGCCGTCATCGGAGACATCTGCTGGCCATCTTATCTTGCTTTGTCCTCAGTTCCTGACTGACCTGGTGACTGATGCATCTGTACAGAGGACTGGCCGGTACCTCAGCCTCACAGCTCTGTGGGGTCACTTCTGGCCACCTTCTCTTCTTCTGCTTCAGGTATTCAATTCCCTGGCTTTACCCTGGGCGCCTGCCTTCTGCCCCCTTCCCATTGCTGACTGCATCCATCCTGAGGTAAAAGCTCCTGGTTCTTCGATAAGTCCTGGTCCATGCCCTCCCCAGATATCCTGCCCTTCACTCCCAGGTCCAGGGTCTGCAGTTGCTGCCACTGCTTCTCTGTGTTGCTAGGGTATGTGCTTTGCAACATCCTGGCCCAGTCTTCTACCAGATCTGCTGCTCTACGGCTGCAAGCTTTGTAGGGGCAGATGGTCAGGATTCTGCCCCACCTCAAAGGCACAGACTTCACCGGGGGTCGGGGGGCCTTTCATGATCAACCCATGTGAGGGAGGTTTCTGTAGCCTCAACCTTGGTGGCTCACAGGATTTTCCGGCTGGATCTGCCAGGCAGTATCTCAAAATAGATTCTCCTTGTATCCTTCAACATCCCTTCCATTGGTCTTCACATCTCAAACTCTAAGCATGAAAGCGCGGAAGCCCCAGATCTTCCATCCTGCCTACCCAAAGCCGAGCAAGCACCTGTTCGACTAGGAAGACCCTGGAGGGTGCACAGTTCAAGGCCCTCCATCCCTCTACGGCCTGCGGAAATCTCAACTTCAAAGTGGCAACGTGAAGGGAAAACTAAGCAGGCATTGTAGAGCTTGTGTTCAAAGCTCTCCACTGTGAGGCTGGGAACCCTGGAAAGGGGTCACCATGTTTGTGTCTCCTTACTGCTTTCTCCTTCCCTGGAGAAGTGGGCAGCATTCTTGGGAGGACCAGGTTGGTGTCTCCTGAAGTCTAGTGCTGGGAGACTGCAGGTGGTGAACACACACTCACACACACACACACACACACACACAACATGCACGCACGTTGTGACATTCTCTCATCTTGGGGGTTGGACATCCAGTTTCAGATCAGTTTTATCTTAACAGCCAGTTCCACACTGAGCTCAGAAAAAGAAAATAACAGGGTCCCAAGATGCAGAGTGGGGCCATGATCTGAGCCTGAGAACAGGACCAGAGTTAAAGCAAAATGGGGTCACAGCGGGCAGAGCTGCACAAGCAGCGGTACTGCTGGCCAAGCAAGCCTGAGGTCGTGGGCGCTGGCTGCCGAGCACAGTGTGCAACGCTGTCCCGTCATTTCTACCGACTGCACACTGGCTGCCGAGCACAGTGGGCAACACTGTCCTGTCATTTCTACCCATCCCCGACTGCACACCGTGTTCTGTGCCTTGGTTCCTGCTGTGGGTCTATTGGGGTATGGGGCGGAGGTGGGGCACTGAGTGTCATGTCCCCTGGCTGCTGTGACTTTTTCTGCCTCCGTGGCAGGGTGCCTGTGTCTACACACAGCTGCTGATTGCTTGGTAGCTTTCCCATCATCCCATCTGACATTTATCATATGGAAAGTTAAAAGCACGCTGGCATAAGGTCCCGTTTTAGCATTCCTATTTTGGGGTACAGACTCTTCCCTGCCTTCAAGCTAACTCCTCCCCTGAAGAAACCATCATTACCTGTGAGTGTAAGAGCCATGGGATTTTTAAGAGGATCCTGAAAGGAAATACCCTGAGAATGGAAATTCATCCCACCATGACGTGATTTAGGAGGGAACAGAGCTCGCTCGCTCTTCTCTCTCTCTCTCTCTCTCTCTCTCTCTCTCTCTCTCTCTCTCTCTCTCTCTCCTCTCTTCTTTCTTCTCTCTTCTCTCTCTTCTCTCTCTCCAGCCATGTAATAAATATTCATAAACTATAAAATTCCTCATCTCAGAACCCCTGTGCTGTTCCTTCCACAACCCCTTGCCACGTTAGTGAACTTCCCCTCTGCTCCCTGCCTCCTTTCTGTTGATTGGCCAGTGGGTGGGTGGGTGGGCGGTGTCATTTCATATATTGTTGTTGTTGTTGGGTTAGGGTCTCTCAGATCCCTGGTTAGCTTCTAAAGCCTTAAATAGCTGAAGCGACCTTACATTTCTGATTCGGTTGCATCTACCTTTGAGTGCTGAGTGTTGTCCCATACTGTTCTCTTTACAGCTTCTTGGTGATTGCTCGGGTACAGCATCATGGTACACAGCGTCCCTGTCATACACTGTAGTGTCATTGTCAGATGCACAGCGTCATCTGCTCCATGGTATTATTACCTTACTAGATAAAGTGAACGGTAGAACCCTTCCTTGCTTTCCTGTGTACCTACCTTCCCCTGCTTTTAATGTGTCCCTTGCTGTGTGGCACACGTGTGCAGTGCCCTTGGAGGCCGGAAGAGGGCATCGGATTCCCCAGGAGGTTGTTACCTGCCTTATGAGTCCCACTGGTCCTCTGCACAGGTAGCGAGTGCTCCACCACCCAGCCGTCTCTCCAGCCCCACTTTGTATCTCCTGACGTCCCCACTTCTCGTTAAGCAATTCTAGTAGGATTTCTTCAATCGCGTCAGGAAGAGTTGCCATTTTCCTTTCCTTTCTTTAAGATTTATTTATTATCTATTTAATGTACATGGGTACACTGTAGCTGAAGGTTGTGAGCCTTCATGTAGTTGTTGGGAATTGAATTTTTAGGACCTCTGCTTGCTCCGGTCAATCCCCCGCTCGCTCTTGTCAGCCCCACTCGCTCTGATCAACTCTGCTCGCTCAGCCCCTGCTCACTCCGGCCCAAAGATTTATCTATTATTATAGATAAATACACTGTAGCTGTCTTCAGCCGTGACAGGAAGTGACAGGAAAGAGCATGAGATCTCATTTCAGGTGGTTGTGAGCTACCATGTGGTTGCTGGGATTTAAACTCAGGACCTTTGGAAGAACAGTCAGTGTCTTCCTGCTGAGCCATCTCACAGCCCAAGAATTATTTATCTATATGAGTACACTGAAGCTGTCTTCAGACACACCAGAAGAGGGCACTAGAGTCCACTACAGATGGTTGTGAGCCACCATGTGGTTGCTGGGAATTGAACTCAGAACCTCTGGAAGAACAGTCGGCACTCTTAACCACTGAGCCGTCTCTCCAGCCGTTTTCCTGCAGCCTCCATGTGTAGTTTAGAGCCCAGGAGGAAGCCTGTTGCACTTGCTCATAACTCTGTTACCAGACTCTGAAAACTTGTGACTTTTGAAGGAAGAGGGACACTGGGGTAAGTAGCTGCTGCAGCCATGGGTCTGCCCTCGCAGCTGGGATGTCCCCACGGCCCTGAGGGGGGGGGTCTTCCTTCCTGCTGACCGCACCGCACTCTCTGTCCACCTCGTACCCAGGTATACGTGTGCGCAACTCCTCTCCATGGTTCAAGGTTATGTTCCTCCTGACAATTTCTTTGGTTGTTGCTGCTGTTTATTTATTGTCACTGCGTGTATATGCATATAGGCATATAACGTGTATATGCATGGGGGAGGGCATATAACGTGTTTCCGTGTTTGCACCTTTACCTGGGCTCCGGGGATTGGCCTCGGGCTGTCAGGCTTAGACAGGAAGCCCCTTTCTCTGCTGAGCCATCTCGGTTAGAAGCAGGGTCTCACACTGTAACCCAGGCTGGCCTTGAACTCTTAGTGACCCCTCTTGCCTCTGCCTCCCGAGTACTGGGAGCCCAGGTGTGACTTATCACACGCAGCTGATTCCTTTAGCATTAGTGTCATAACGCCCCAGTCACTGCGCCTTTTGGGGTTAGCCCTCTCTCTCAGATGTTAGGTTTCCCTTTGTCCTCATCTTTCAGGGTCCCCCTGTGTGTTTGTTTTGTTGTTGTTGGTTTGGTTTGGTTTGGGGTGTGTGTGTCTGTCTCGCTCTGTGCCTGCTGCTAAGTTTTCTACAGTTTCCACTCTACTCATTGTCCCTTCACTGTGCCCATCTGTGCCTAGATTTGCGTTGAGTACTGATTTTGTTGTTGTTTTCCAGCACTGGGGACCGAACCCAGGCCCCTGCACATGGCAGGCACATGCTACCACCAGTCCTTGATACAGCCAGCCCTCTTCTCTGTTTTTAATTATGAAACAAAGTTGTCCAGGCTGGATTTGAACTTGTGATTTTCTTGCCTCATCCTCTCAAGTAGCTGGGTGGAAAGCCTGGAGCACCAGGCTCTGTGAGAACTTATGTTCCATGGTTATCATTGGAACCACCTAGACTGTTCGACCCGTTCTCTCAAGCCTGTTCCTTCCTTTTTCACCGTGTTTCCGTGTTATTTGCCATCCTGATGGCCCCTGACCTGGCTGCTCTTTGGCAGGTTCTGGAGGCGGGGTCTGCACACTGTGAGGCACTGAGGTACATCCCCAGCCCAGTGCCCCTGTTCTCTGTGTGTGAGCTCCAGGAACCTCACACAAATGGATCACACTGGCTTATGTCTCTTATCATAATGTTCTCAGGAGGAGTTTTGTAGTTTTTGGTTGTAAACTTTTCTTCAGAGGGCCATGTGTGTTGGGGTGGGGAAATTCTGTGTCTCTAGTAAAGGTGTCCTTCTGAAGCAATCTGCATTGCTTTCTGGGGTTTTTATTGTTGACTTCCTGACTCAGGCTTTAGTGTCTAGAATAACTACAGTATTGGCTTATAATTCATTTTCCAAGGGGACTGTTCCCATCCTCCTGAGAGCAGCGAGTGGGTTTTTCCAGTTGTCTGAGTACTCCAGATCCCACCCCCACCCCCACCCCAGGGTGTACCTGCACTGTCCCAGCAAGGCACTGTTACTCCTGCCTTCCGAAACACTCAACCATTCTTGAATATTTGGCCAAAGTGATTTCAGACAAAATGCTTTCTGTTTATAATCTCCTAGCTTTCTGAGCTTCCGTGTTCTTGCATTGAGATCAGGGATCTTTCCTGTCCTTTCTCCGTCACAGCACACTAACATGTCACCCTCTAGCCAGGCGTGGCAGTGGTACAGTCTGGTACAGACGGCAGTTTATGGAGGATAGTTCAGCAAATCTGAACCAAAGTCCATGTTCAGCTACATGGGTCCAAGGTCCAGAGCCAGGGATTGGGTCCTGGAGCAGAGTCTTCAGTGTCATAGTAACTCTGCGTCCTCTGCCCGCATGTCGCCAGCCTCTGTTCCTTCTCCCACCACACTCAAGGCCACAAGAGACCCAACATCTGATTCCTTTTTTTTTTTTTAATGTTCTCTTTACATCTTATATAACTTTATTTCCTAACAGAAGAGAATGCTGAATAAAGATGAGACATTCCAGTTCCCTTAGCCTGGCGATCGTAACCACCTCACCTTCAGTTTCTTGGGGTGAAAACGCTGTTTGGTGAGAACGATTAGGCTTGGTTTGCCTTGGTTTGTTTTGTTTATGTTTTTTCCCCTGTGGATGGGAATACACACTCTCTCCTTCCTCGCTTTCTCCCTATCTTCCCACCCCTGCCTCCAGGAGAACCCATGTGTGATTCCTCCAAACTCACATAACAGCTGAGTGTAGTAGTGTAACACACACCTGGATCCTGGTGTTCCTACGTGGAGATGGGAGTTGAAGATAGGAGGGAGAATCGAGAGCTCTCAAGCCGGCAGGTCTGGCACATGCTGGGTTAGATAAAAAAAACCAACCCTGTCTCAAACAAAACAGAATGCAAGAGGCAGCACCCAAGACTGTCCTTTGACCTCCACATGTGTGTCATGGCACAAGCATATCTACATTTGTACACATCACATATTTCATGTGTATAATATAAAGACTGAAATGTTATATATACATTTCAGTGGTTTAACGTTAAAGTACACTCACACTTCTTAATACAGAGGGGACCACCACACATCTCTAGAACTCTGTTTCCAAACTGATGCTCATGCCATCAAATGCAGTTCTCATTTCTACCTCAGCCAGACCTTGGCAACCCTCACCCCACTTTCCTTCTGCTGTAAGGCCTCATGTAAATAGAATCATCAGTATTTGTCATTGTATGACTGGTTTATATCACTAATGTCCTAAAGGTCATCTGGTATAGCAAGTATTAGAAACATGTTCCTTAATCCTAGCACTCAGGAGGTAGAGGCAGGCAGATTTCTGAGTTCGAGGCCAGCCTGGTCTACAACGTGAGTGCCAGGACAGCCAAGGCTATACAGAGAAACCCTGTCTCAAAAAAAAAAAAAAAGAAAGAAAGAAAGAAAAGAAAGAAAGAAAGAAAGATGTTCCTTCTTAAGGCAAAGTTCCATTCCATTGTATGGACACATTATATAGACACACTGTATGGACACATTGTATAGACGTACCATGTGAACACATTGTATAGGCACACTAAGCTTATTTTTTTTATCTTATATGTGTGTTTTGCCTGTGTATATGTAACTGCACACTGTCTGTGTACCTGATCCCTCAGAGGCCAGATGAGATCCCTTGGAGCTGGAGTTATGGATGGTTGTAAACTGCCATGTGCATGCTGGGAAACAAACCTTGGTCCTTTGCAAACACAGCCAGTGCTTTTAACCAATAAGTCACTTCTCTAGCTCTTATTATAACTTTTTTTGAAGCGTAAAGTCTATTAAAAGATACTTTAATATACATTTTATACATAATTATTAAGAGAAAAGCACTCAGGAAAAAAGATCGAAGTCCCCATGTCATGCTTTAAAAACATGTGGGGAGAAGTTGAAATTATTCTAATACACTGTCCCATGATTTTCTGCAACCATTTGGACATCATTGGAGACCAAATAGGCTTAATCTCTGAGTGATGGTTATAGTTCCAGAAACTGGTGGCAGGGCCATGTCAAAAACTAGCAGCTGTCTCAGCTGAATGGGGGAGAGCAGGAGTGGCTAGGGTCATCAGTACGTGGTCCCATCTGGAAGAGGATGTGGTCTGGAGAGAGGAATGCAGAGCAGTGCTGGACAGGGAGGGGCTTTCAGCAGATAGGGCTACTTCTGGAACAAGGAGCCAGTGGTCTGCAGCTCCCAGCCATGCAGGACTAGAGTTCTTACTAAAGAGATAGCAATTGCTTGGACAAGGTGGTAAATGCCTTTAATCCCAGGTCTCATGTGGACAGACAGATCTCTGAGTTGAAGCCAACCTGCTCTACAGAGCAAGGTCCAGGCCAGCTAGAACGACATAGCAAGATTCTGTACCAAAAAACAGACCGCAAGCTAGCTAGCACATCTTTAATCTCAGCACTTGGGAGGTGGAGGCAGGCAGATCGCTGGGAGTTTGAGGTCAGCCTGGTCTACATAGTGAGGTCCTGTCTTAGAGGAGTAGGGGATGGATGAATAGAGCGAGGGAAAGATGGAGGGAGGGAGCAGTTGAAGTGCTGGGGATGTTGGCACACTTGTAATGGTACACTTAGGAGACAGAGGCAGGAGAATCAAGACTTCAAGGCCAGCTTCTGCTACAATGAAAGTTTTCAACCCTGACTTTCTGAAACTATGGCATATTAATTAACAAATTCCATTTTGGAAATCTTTTATTCCAGTCCTGTAAAAGGAATACCCCAGGGGCTGTAGAGATGGCTTAACAGTTAAGAGCACTGGTTGCTCTTCCAGAGGTCCCGAGTTCAATTCCCAGCAACCCCATGGTAGCTTACCACCATCTGTAATGGGAATCTGATGTCCTCTTCTGGTGTGTCTGAAGACAGCTACAGTGTATATATAATAAATCTTTTTTTTTTTTTTTTAAGGGAATACCTCAGGAGCTGGAGATGTATCAGAGCCGTGGTTCTCACCCTGTGGGTCTCTGTCCCTTTGGGGGGTCCAATGACATTTTCACAGGGTCACATATTAGATATTTATATTACTTTTCTTTTTCTTTTTTTTAAAAAAAGATTTATTGATTTTATTTATATAAGTACATTGTAGCTGTTTTCAGACATTCCAGAAGACATCTGATCCCATTACAGATGGTTGTGAGCCACCATGTGGATGCTGGGAATTGAACTCAGGACCTCTGGAAGAGCAGACAGTGCTCTTAGCCACTGAGCCATCTCGCCAGCCCCTATATTACTTTTCTTAACAGTAGCAAAATCACAGTTATAAAGTAGCAATGAAAGTAATTTTATGGTTGCGGGTCCCCATAACAGGAGGAACTGCACTATAGGGCTGCAGCATTAGGAAGTC
This sequence comes from Mus pahari, assembly GCF_900095145.1. NCBI lineage: Eukaryota > Metazoa > Chordata > Mammalia > Rodentia > Muridae > Mus > Mus pahari. The sequence continues at coordinate 46,983,020 of NC_034609.1, forward strand.
TGAGAACCAGTCTCAGAGCTTAAGAGCACGGGCTGCTCTTACAGAAGATTCAGGTTTGATTTCCAGCAGCTCACAACCATCTGCTCGAGAGGGATCTGGTGCCCTCTTCTGACTTCTGCAGGTACTGCACACACATGGTGCACAGACATTTAGGCAGACCACTAAATGACCCTGCCTGTCTGTATTGAGTAGTAGACCTGCAGCCTGAACTTGACCTCAGCTGCTTTCCAGGAACCACAGCCAAGGGATGAAGTGACACACAGCCACGTGTCTGGGAACTCACACGTAAACGTGTAGAGAAGGAAGAAGCAGGCGTCCGTCTCTAGGCTAATTATGCTTGCAGCTGAGTGTGTGTGTTCGTAGTGGCTAGCAGGGACCAGTTTTATTCATTGTCACAGTTAATTTTTTTTTTTTAAGATTTATTTATTTATTATATGTAAGTACACTGTAGCTGTCTTCAGACACTCCAGAAGAGGGAGTCAGATCTTGTTACGGGTGGTTATGAGCCACCATGTGGTTGCTGGGATTTGAACTCCGGACCTTCGGAAGAGCAGTCGGGTGCTCTTACCCACTGAGCCATCTCACCAGCCCGTCACAGTTAATTTTTAACCGTCACATTTATGAAGAAGTTATCTAAGGAACAGTTTGAAGCAGCTCTGAGCTTATCAGAAACACATGGACGTAAAATGGGTAAATAAGGACAGCGTGTGTGTGTCTTCACAGAAGACTTGGTTACCCGTTTCATTGTATCGGCAGCTAACGCTTCACCAGAGTTGTGACCATAGTTTAAAAATGCATTCATGGCTTCCTTTAAAGCTATTTCTTATTCTTTCTTTGCCTTTCAGATTTCTTGTTTAAATTCTTGGTCATCGGCAATGCGGGAACTGGCAAATCTTGCTTGCTTCATCAGTTCATTGAGAAGAAATGTGAGTACCACCAGGTGTCTTAGCAGCACATGTGAACACCCGCATGCGGTGCTTCTGGGAGAGATGGGCTCGCTGGCACAAGCATGGACTTTCTCGTGGGGAAGCAGAGCTTTCAGAGGGGAATCCACAGTTTCAAAAGACGTCACTTTTTTTTTTTTTTTTTAATTCCTTTTTAACTGTGTGTGCATTGGTGTATTGCCTGCATGTTTGTCTGTGTGAGGGTGTCAGGTCCCCTGGAACTGGAGCTACAGAGTTGTGAGCTGCCCTGTGGTTCCTGGGGATTACACCAGGATCCTCTAGGAGAGCAGCCAGTGCCCTTGACCTCTGAGCCATCTCTCTAGCCCCAGGACTTCCCTCTTAAAAATTTATTTGAAAATTTCATACATGTATATTTTAATAATCTCCTCCTCCATTTCCTTATCTCTTCCCCTTCCTCTAGAACCCTCTTCCTAACATACCCTATCCTCTAGAACCTCCCTCTAGGACCCTCTTCCTAACACACCCTATCCTCTAGAACCTCCCTCTAGGACCCTCTTCCTAACACCCCCCCACCCTCTAACACCTCCCCCTAGAACCCTCTAACACCCCCCACCCTTTAGAACCTCCCCCCAGAACTCTCTTCCTAACAAGTCCCCCACCACCCCTACTTTCCTGCCATATCACTGACTTTGATTAAGGTCGCTTGAATGTGTGGGGTCGTTTACAGGATCATGGGACAGGCAGCTTACCAGGCTACACCCCTGAATCTAAACAACTCCCCCTTCCTTAGCTGCCATTAACTGCTAATGTCTCCTCAGCTGGTGTGGCCTTTCCTAATGAGCCCCTCGCCCTTCTATGCTGGAATGCCGATGGGCTCGATTTTGTGCAGGCCTTACCCAGGTCACATGGCACCGGTGCTGTGTGATGTGAGTGCAGTGGCCACATATCCAGACGTGTGTGGTTCATAGCGCTCCTCCCCTCCCATGGCTCTTATGTCTTTCCCCTGCCCCATTCCCCCATCCCAACACTTCCCTGTGAGCGACACTCAGCTCTTATTCTTAGCACTTTGAGCAGCTGTGAGTCTGCATTAAAAGGAAGGTTCTCTGATGGAGGTTGAGAGCAGCCCTAACCACAGGGCGTAAATGTAAACACTTAGAAGGCGCTCTGACAGCGTGTCCGTTTAGCAACACAACCATAGTAAGTTCTCCACTAAGCCCTCTAACCTCTTCAGCATGGGCTCTTGACCAGGACTGCAGAACCATTATGAAGTTTCTCCCATGAGTCAGGCCTCAGATCCAGTCTGAGTGGTTGGTTACTCCTGTAACAGTCACGTTACTGTTGTCCCAGCGGGCACCTCCTGCCCGGTGGTCAGCACTGTAGTAGCAGGGCCTACTGCTGGGCAAGAGTACTTTTAGGCAGCACTACAAGGTTGTGGGTTTTTTGTTTTATTTGTTTTTAAATACAAGGTCACCTTATGTAGCCTTGGCTAGCCTGAAACTCGCTGCATAAACCTGAATGGCCCTGAACTCAGAATGGCCGTTCACCCAATGCCTCTGCCTTCTGAGTGCTGGGATTAAGGGTTTTGGCCACCACGTTCATATAGGCTGTATTCTTAAACCTTTACATGATGAAGTTTTTACTAAGTTAGTGCTTCCGTTCAATAGCAGCTTGGTGTGTAGCGTTTTCTTACCCTTACCCTAAGATGGTGAGCCCGGCAAAGGGTCCAATCGGACTGCGTCCCCTGGCAGAGTGGCCAGGCACACATCAGAGTGCCGTCGGGTGGGTTGCAGCCTTCAGTCACCCTTGGTGCCTCTCCTATCCTGCTCTGCAGGCCAGGAAGAGTGGAGATGACCCAGGTATCGGGGAATGTCTGTTACAGTGGACTCTGGACCACAGTGTCACCTGCTTACCTTGGCTAGTAGCATTTAGGGGAGGGAGCTCTGCTCTTCCTTCCACACTGTTTAAGACTATGGGAGCCTGTAAGTTCAAAAAGCCCTCACAGGAAGCGAAACCATGGTCATGGTGTGAGAACTGTGGAGAGTGACCTGCTCGTTGGGGCAGTCAGAGGCAGGCCCAACACAGACCTAAGGAGGGGAGCCCCTCAGGGTGGAGTAGGGAAAGGGCAGAGCATCTTGGCAAAGAATGAGAGACATCTCTGGAATTTGTTCCATCAGGGTCCACCATACATCAGATCCTCTGCCCCGCATGCACTGCAGCATGGCTTACCAACAGCATCCTCTGAACCTTCACTTATTTTTGATTTTTGGAAATGGATCGCCTCTCATCCTTTAGCTCTCTGGCTGGCCAGGAACTTAGTACACAGCCAAGGTGGCATCAAACTCACGCCAATCTTCTTGCCACGCTGCCCCCTCCCCCCCAGCTACTGGGATTGCAGGCATGGACCAACAGATGGCATCCTTCCTGTGTTCACAGCACCTCTTGAGGTCCTTTCAGGCTTGCTGCCACGCTGCACTGCTCTCTCTGAGAGCAGTTAACAGCCAGACAGGTTGCATATCCATTCCCGCCTGTCCCCAGAGCCGCCTGTCCCCAGAGTCTCAGAAGCAGCACACTCACCTTAGTGGGTCACAGCAGCGTGCCTCCACCTGGGTGACTGCTTAGGCCTCCCCCCCCCCCCACAGTTTGCTGGGGGACTGGGGGTGGGAGGAGGCCTTCCTACCTGATCACACACTTGAATCTTTCTGGCACAGGCTGGATTATCTGTCTAACCTCTTATCCATCCAAAAAAAAAATTTTTTTAAAGCATTACCATGCGGCACCCCCAGTTGCTGAAGTTGTGTCCAGGCATGAGCTGAGCTGAGAGCCAGCCGGTGAGGTGCAGCGTTCTCTCGAAGTCATGGCTTCCTCACAGCTATCCTGTACTGATGGCGAGGCCCAGATGAGTTTAGAAGAGATAGGACTGGCCGGGCGTGGTGGCGCACGCCTTTAATCCCAGCACTCGGGAGGCAGAGGCAGGCGGATTTCTGAGTTCGAGGCCAGCCTGGTCTACAGCGTGAGTTCCAGGACAGCCAAGGCTACACAGAGAAACCCTGTTTCCAAAAACCAAAAACCAAAAAAAAAAAAAAGAGATAGGACTGGTTTCTCCCATAAACCCACGCGAACGTTTGCTGTGCTCTGCTAGAACTAATGGACATTTGGTAATACACATAGAAAAGGACCAAATGAAAAAAAAAAAAAGATTTCTCCAGACAGACCCCAATCAGAGTGCTATGGTCAGGTTGTCTTTGGGGTCTCCTCTGCTCCAGAATAACACTTGACCACCTCGCTGCTGATCAAGTGCCCAGCTGATCAAGTGCCCAGCTGGTTACCAGGCACACGCCCTACCACACGGCAGTCCGGTTCCCATCGGAAGGTTTCTGGTTGCTGGTGTGAGTCTTCTCGGCAGACAGTCTGGTCTCTCAAGCTCAGGGCAGCCTCTTCCAGTAGCTATACCATGTGTTAGGAGACAGAGGAACTCTTTATTGTCTCTGTGAGAACAGGAATCGTGTCATATGCTTGGTGCCGACCATCAGCGGACTGTTAGAGAACAGGTGGCCGAAGCAACCTGCCTTTCCACCCACAGAGCCCCTGCCTCCCCTCCCCCAAACACCCCCCTTTTTACTGTTTTTTTGTTTGTTTTTTGTTTTTTTGTTTTTAGCTTTCCAGCCCTTGGTCTATCTTAATGTTACTGCCTAACTCTTGAACCGTTGCCGTCCATTTCTAACGTGTAATTATTTGTTCTTTGTTTTTCTTTTTAGTCAAAGATGACTCAAATCATACCATAGGAGTGGAATTTGGCTCAAAGATAATAAATGTCGGTGGTAAATATGTAAAGTTACAGATATGGGACACAGCCGGCCAGGAGCGGTTCAGGTAGCTTTCCTTCTTATTTACTAATAATGGAACTTGGACGGCTTAGCCAGACTCCTTCACTGTGTGTGGTCTCAAACCAGCATGCACACGGAATTCAAAAGCTCCATCTCCATCTGGAAGCTCTCCCTTCTGAGAGCCCTGACTAGATCCCAGATACCAAAACAAACAAACCATCACTAGGCGACTAGACTCTCAGAGGTGGCAACTCGGTCAGGAGGATACGGCGCTGTCTGTGCAGTCTAGGTAGACCTCCCGCCCACGACCTTCTTGTATCAAGTTCCTGAATGCCAGGGTGATGGGTGTGAAGCCCCATCCTGGCCATAGGATGCTTTTAGATTAAAATCAAGGCAAAGCGACAAGACAAATGGCTTTCTTCCATACACGTCTATGAGGAATTTTCAAACAGCCACGGAGGGTTCTTATTCCTTTACACGAACTGGAGCGTGCTCTGAGAGTTGCTATGGATCCTGCAGGGCAGGCTCGCACAGCTGGCACTCAGAAAGGCTAACTCCAGACCACCGCTCATCAGGCTGTGTGGTCGGCATCCTGTAACAGTGATGCACGGCCGTGTGTGAACATTTTAGTCACACATTCTGCAGAGTACACCAATCAAGAGTCAGTGTGGAAGAAGGGATAACACCCACCCACCCACCCACCCACCCTCCCCCCCACACACACAGGCTTTTCACTTTTTAATTAAACCTGGGGATAGAGTGTGGTAGTACCCAGAGTCCAGGGGATCAAGGCCAGCCTGGGCAATAGAGTGTGAGGCCACAGGAGGTGCCGGAGCAAATGGTATTCTGCTAGTATAAAAATGTAACAATATAGCTCAGCAGCTGAAGGCTCCTGTGGGCAAGTCTGACGGGCTGAGTTCCATCTCCATGCAAAGGTGGAAGAGGTGACTCCACAAAGTTATCTGACTCCCACATACATGCTGTGGCACCCACACGCACCACCCCAACATCATACACACAATCAAGTGTAAAAAACTAGCAAAGAGAGAGCAGTTGGTATTACAGGGGAGAAAAATACTAAAAAAAAAACAAACAACAACAACAACAAAAACCCAGTTCATTGAGAATGTGAGGTGGACAGAGGCCCAGTCCTCAGTAGAGCAAGGGGTGAAGAAGAATATTGTATGGGTCAGAGTAAGTGTGGCCCCTGGCAGGAATCTAGGCTGTTCCTGTCTTGGGCTTTTCCCGGGAAGAAGGGAGGGAACAGCATAGGGCACCTGGGGGTGGGAGAGGGGACAGAGATGTGAGGGTCTCCTGGTGCCTGCTGCCCACATAGAGCTCAGGACATTCGGGCCACATGCAGACCCATGAACCTCGTGACCTAAAGAGCTGCTCAGCAGAGCTCTCCCTGCTTTGGAGAGAGCGCCCTGCTTGTCCTGGCTCTATGTTGTGGTTCAAAAGGAAGCATGGTTCTGTGGGAGAAGTAAAGGGCCTTGATTGTCAGAAGCCCCTGTCATTCCTTCAGGTCTGTGACAAGAAGCTACTACAGAGGTGCGGCTGGGGCACTCCTTGTCTATGACATCACCAGGTAATGCCACCTCCCCGCCAGTCACTCAGGCTACTTGGTGTTCTGCATCCCCGTGTTGGAGAATGTATGATTTAGTATGGTCTAGATAGGCAGCATGGTTGTACCCAGGGGGATCCTGAAGGTGTGTGTGAGGTGCTGGGACTGAAACAAGCCTTTGGCCTCATCCTTCACCCTATGTGAGACACGCTCCTCAAGGTCTGCAAGGCTATGTGCCTTCTCAGACATAATCAAGAGGCTAAAGATACAGACTCAGACTCAGATCAGTGGACCCAGAGCCTAGCTCCAGTGGCTTTGCGAACTCCACAGGCCTGGGCTTCCTAAGGTAAAACTCTTGGGTCCTTAGAAAGCTGTAGAGGTGGTTAAGTCAACTACTGAATACTGCTGCAGCTGTAGTTACTGGCTACATGTAACAACTTAGTTTTACTCCTGGGTTGCTCTGGCCACATTTCAAATGGTCTCTGCCCCACAGGACTGGCCAGTGCAGCTCACAGCACATTCCTGTCTTGAAGAAAATCTCATCAATCCACTAACCTCAGAGTTAGCAGCATTGCCCTAGAAACATGTGATCCAAAAGGTCCCACCAAGGGGCCCTTCCTGGGAGGAACCTGACCCAGAGAGAACAGCCCTCAACTTCTGAGAGGGGGTGACACTCCTGACTTCACCCTCCTCATCCCCCAGTGCCATGAGAGACTCAACCTGCCAGGGTGTGACATCATTTGTGTGGGAGCCAACCTGCAGATCTGAGCTGGTCCTGGGTAGACAAAGCCAGGAAGTCCTGCGTAATGTCCCTATACCCCAGGAGGTCCTTGCAAAGTCATTGTGGTGTGTTCCTGTGGGTCAAGGTGCCCACAAATCTACAGGTGACTGTGACTAGTGTCCCCAAGCCAGGCACGTACCTTGCACATACTCGGGGTTCAGGTGCAACTGTGAAGAGAAGGAAAGCCCTTTTTTGAACCCAGAGTGTCTGACTCATGGGTTTCATTGTAATAGAAGTTAAACATAGCCCGTGGGTCTGACAGATCACCAAGCATTCGGGTTCCCAGGTCACCTCTGAGGCGCTGTTGATAAGCAGTGTGTGCATGGTGAGGATGACTGGAAACAGTTGCTAGTTTTATAAAATACATGTATCATTTCCACAATCTTATGTTACACAGCCGAGAAACCTACAATGCGCTTACTAATTGGTTAACAGATGCCAGAATGCTGGCGAGCCAGAACATCGTCCTCATCCTCTGCGGTAACAAGAAGGACCTGGATGCCGACCGGGAAGTCACCTTCCTTGAAGCCTCCAGGTTCGCACAAGAGAATGGCAAGTGACGTTTTCCTCTTAGAGGGTCTCTCAGGGTGGTCTGGGCACAGTGGCATTGGGGGGGTCTTAAACCACCTGGTGGAGTTTTGAGATTAATCTATCTTATGAAACTGTGGTGTCTCTACTGTCAAGAGGCTAGGTGTCTCTACTGTCAAGAGGCTAGTTCAGCATAGCTTCATCTGTGCCCGTTCTGTAGACAAAGATCAATGGGTGGAGGAAAGCAAGGGATTTACCATCTGCAGGGCTTTTAGGTCTCTGGTATGTTAGCCAACTTAGAGTGGCAGGTTTTTTAATGTAACCTGAAGCATAATTGGTAAAGTCATCCTCCTACACAGAAAGGAAGCAGATGAAACAGCCAGCCAGCTTCATTTTCTTACATTAAGTCATTCATTCAACGGTAGCAAACCTCTGCCTTGTTTGTTTCTGTTTGAGACAGTCTTTTTATGTAGCCCTGGCTGTCCTGAAGCTCACTCTGTAGACCAGGCTGGGTAACAATTTTATTAATGTCAAAACTACATTGTAAAATTGGCAATTGCTTGCAGAGATAACAGCTTTATAAGCATTCAGGAAGAGCCTTAATTCTGAGCCAGCTGAAACCAGTCCATCCTTAAGTCCACATATGGTGGAGGCAGACAGAAACCTGCTTTCCCACCTTGACAGGGGTTTACTAAGAACTAAACATGACCCAGGCTTGGTGTTTTAGGCCCGCAATCCTTGTACTTAGGAGGCAGAGGCAGGAGGATTACTGAAAGCTCAAAAGTAGCCAGGGCTATACAGTGAAACTGTTTCAAATGCTGGGGGTGGGGGTTGGGGGGGAGAGGCAGAAGAAGAAATGTAGGAAGAAAGAAAGAAAAAGAAAAGAGAGCCAATTATGTCTACATATGAGATGTGTGGGCCCAACCTTCCTAATGCTGATCCTGTAATACATACAGTTTCTCATGCTGTGGTGACCTGACCAGAAAATTATTTTTGTTGCTACTTCACAACTGTAATTTTGCTACTATTATGACCCTTAGGCAACCCCTAACCCCTAGGGTCAGGACCCACAGGTTGAGAACCATCGTTTTAGCATTAGCTGTTTGTATGGGTTTCTGTACAGCCCTGGCTGTCCTGGAATTCACTCTCTAGACCAGGCTGGCCTTGAACTCACAGACATCCACCTGCCTCCTGAGTGCTGGGATTAAAGGTGTGTACCACCACCCAACCTCCACCCTGCCACCCCTGTTCCCCCATCCCTGGCATTTCAGAGCTATTTAGAAAGTAGGAGCTGTTTAGCATGATCAGGAAAGTGGTCCATTAGTGCTGACCTGTTAGTACAGGCTAATAGCCATGGTGTACCTGCCAGCAGGAACAGGCTTTCTGCTGCTTTCCCCTGCTCTCGAGATAAAGGGACATGAATCCAAGTAATACAGTGGGGCTAGAGAGCCGGATCAGTGGATAAGAGCACTTGTTCTTGCAAAGGACTCAAGTTCGATTCTCAACTTAACCACCAGCTTGGGCACCAGGTACCCATGTGGTGCATAAACATCCATTCAGGCAAAACATGCAAAAATAATAATAAAAATACATCAAGTGGGACTACACAACCTCCCCAATTATTATTAATGATTATTAGTATTAACGATTAGAGGAGAGCCAAATTAGTAAAAATTATCTAGGGTGCCCAAATGCACACATTTTTAAACTGAATGTAAATTAGAAGCTGTGGACAGGGACGGCTTTTCTTGGACAGCAGGGCTGAGTCTGGCTGGGATGGGCATGGGTCCTGCTCATGTGCAGTGCAGTGCAGTGATTTGTCAGCACACAGATCACTTGGAGAAGGAAGTTTGGCTCCAAGTCATGATTTTAGCCAACTAGCCCCAACTCACGGAGTGACTGACACAGTGTGCTTCCTTCATCCTGTCAGCTCGGGGGTCAGGGCACAACCATGGCTGTTCTTCAGAAAGGGTTGGGCTCCCATAACTGAACACATCAGCACACCCGGACCAAATACCCTGTGATCCCAGCACGTGGGAGGCAGGGTGAAGAGGGCCAAAAGTTCAAGACCAGCCTCAGCTGCATGAAAACTTATCTCATAAAAACAGACAACAACAAAAATACACACACACACACACACACACACACACACACACAGTGTGTGTATTTATGTGTGTTAATTTTATATTTATAGAAAGAGAAGATTTAGGTACTGGCTTTTGCATGTTACTACATGAGAATCCTGAACAGGCTGTCAGCACTTAAAAGTCACTGTCATTGGGCCAGCAAGATGGCTCAGTGGACAAAGGCACTTGCCTCCGAGCCTGAGGACATGAATTTCATCCCTGTGGCCCGCACATAGGGGAAGGAAGAAAAGTCTGACCTATGAACTGTCCTCTGACCACTGCGCCCACACCATAGCATGCACTCCCTCCGAAACGAATGAGAATCAGCAATGAGATTTTAAAGATCACTCTCCCACTCTGCTAAATGTGGCTCCCTCTCTTCTTTGATACCATTTGTAGAGCTAATGTTCCTGGAAACTAGCGCACTGACTGGCGAGAATGTCGAAGAGGCTTTCATGCAGTGTGCAAGGAAGATACTTAACAAAATTGAATCAGGTACCAGCCTTTCCCTGGCCTCATCTGTGGGTTTTGCCCTGTAGCTCAACAGTGCCCCCTGCTGGCTGTGATGAGCAAGGCTGTAGTAAAGCACTGCTATATAGCCAGTCAGTCACGCTTGCCTGAGAGAAGCAAGCTCCCAGGAGTCTCTGGTCAGGGGTGGTGTGCACAGGGTGCTATCAGGTTGAGTTGTTACAAACTAGTAAGTGAGCATTGCTATTGCTGTTGTTTAAAGTTCTTTTTTTTTTTAATGCATAATACTGTTACATGATTTGAAAACTCAGGAAGCACACACTGTTTGGGCGGAGGATCCAAATTCCGTTCCGTTCCTAGTACCTATACTGGACAGCTCATAACTGCCTCTAATTCCAAGAGATCCAGTGAGCGCCCTCTCGTGGCCATCTTGGGCTCCTGCACACAGGTGTGCATACACACACTTTAAATCTATTTTGAAAAATCCAAGAGCCCCTGAAGTCAGCCACTCTTATGGGCTCTTTCCTAGGAATATTTAGTACCCTGTACTCAAATGAATATACCTCTTGTAGGCACTGGGGCGATAGCATATAAATGTGAGGACCTGAGTTTGATCCCTTGCACCCGTGTAATGATCTGGGTGTGGTAGTACATACTAGTAATCGAGACACTGGTAAGGCAGAGTCAGGAAGACCCCTGAGGCTCACTCGCCAGGCTGCATTGCCAATTTCGTGAACCCCAGGTCTCCGAGAACCCATGTCTCAAAACCAGTAGAAAGCACGCATGTTGAGTTCTGGCATCCATGTGTCACACACCTGCACACATGTGTTACACACTTTTTAAAACTAAGGCATTTCTTTTCCAGCCCAGCGTGGTGGCACACACCTTTGGTCCCAGCATTAGGAAGGCAGAGACAGCCAGATCTCTACGCCCAAGGCCAGCCTGGTTTACATAGTAAGCCAAGACCAGCCAGGGCTAAGTAGTGGGACCCTGTTTCAAGAAACAAAAACATCTTTAGATCTATTTTTGCTCTTCACAGTGAAGACACAGATGCATGGGACATCACACTTTGCCCTTTACTTACCATGTGTGGGGAACACAGAGTCACAGGCATTTTCTTGGTCCTCAGGTGAGCTGGACCCCGAGAGAATGGGCTCTGGCATCCAGTATGGAGACGCTGCCCTGAGACAGCTACGGTCACCTCGACGTACACAGGCTCCAAGTGCGCAGGAGTGTGGCTGCTAGGCACCCCAGCCACACAGGTGGGTGTTGGGGACCCTGCATCCAGGGCAGGAAGGAGGGGCTGTAAAACTGCAGGAGGAGGTGAAGAGGAGAGGAGGGGAGGAGAGGAGAGGCCCTTAGGAATAGTCAAGAGGTCACCCCCACAGGACTGGCCCTTCGGGAGCTCCTCCCAACCATTCAGAAGCAAAGGCCGGGGAGACAGGGAGAGCCCAGCGGTCCAGCTGTGGCCATTCCTAACTCAAACTCAAGTGCACTTGACCCAACTGGAGCATCTTCAGAACCAGCAAGCTCTCCCCTAAACTTTTAGTAGCTCCCTCTCCCATCTACCACAGTGGACATTTTTGTCAGGAAAGTTGAGGCAGGAACTCACTCTCTAGCCCACGTGGGCCTCCACCTTAGGACAATCCTCCTGCCTCAGCCTCCCTCCCAAGTCCTGGGGTTACAAGTCTCCGTGCCCAGCTCACAGTAGGCTGGCTAGCAGTGTAAGCCAGTGCTGATGCAAAGGCGAAGCTGTCAGGGCTGTTTGGCCTTTTCAAGCACAGAAGTATCTGAGCCACGCTTACTGGTTCTCAGGTTCAGCGGTGGATTCTGGGGCACAGCCGCCGGAGCCTGAAGAGGCTGGAGTTTTTACTACCATCTTTTCTACTCGGCACAGAAGTAGATCTTCCTGGGAAACGGTGCACACTGGCAGCCGGGGCTCAGCAGCCATTCTGCGAACTAACTCAGCGGACAGTACCTTTAGATGCCACCTGTATGCAGACCCCTGCCCCACACGTACCCTTCATGTTCCGTTAAATCCAGCTTGTGCTGCCCACGGCCCAGCACGTTCCCACAGCACAGAGCCGGTGTGACATGACAGAACCCTGCACTCAGTGAGCTTTCTTTTTAAATTCCCAGGAAATGCAGTTGTGAATGAGAGCGAGCGTGCTTTTCTCATTTCGTTGGTTAACTCCCAGGAGATGCCGTCGTGAACGTGAGCGTGCTTGTGTTGGTTACGCGTATGACCTGGTATGAAAGGTCTCTGGTCTGAACAGCCAGTGCGTTTCTTATTTAATCCCTCTCACCCCCCTTTTACACTGTTTCTGTGATCCACACCCGAAATGCTAAACCCACAGGACTCATTAACACCTGGAAATAAAGTGGAACGGAGTTTCTCATGCACAGTACACTGTCCTGCTCTGTGGACTCGGGCCAGCCTGCCCATACTGCTCGGCTTCCACGCCACCCCCACCGTCTCCCGACCAGAAGACACACTGTTGACTAAGACGCTTTTCCTCAAGCTCAGTGTAGGGGCACTGCTGCCGCCCCTTCACACGGGCCGTTGTTTCATGGTCATTTTCAGGAAACTCACTACCTCTAGAGCAAAGGATATTGCTTAAGAAGTCCTGAGCTAGGTTAAAGTGCTTCGGTTTGCATGTGCAAGGCCCTGGGCCTGATCTCCAGCAAACACCTCCACACCACACACATTATCGTAGGTCAGGCGTGCTGATAACACACCTATAATCCCAGCACGCGGCGAACTGAGACAGCAGGGGGCGCTCGTGAGTTCAAGACCAGCTTGGGCTCAAGAGACTGGAGTATGGTGTGGGTACCTCGGAAGAGGTGAATCTCAACAAAATATCTTTGTAGCTCTTCCTGACTACGTAAATGCCTTACTGCATACAATTATCATGTCAACCTGCTTCTGTTTTCAGACAGGGTCTCACTATGTAGCTAGCCCTGGAACTTGCTGTGTAGACCAGGATGATCTCAAACTCACAAAATCCACCTGCCTCTGCCTTATGAGTTCTGGGAGTAAAGGCGTGCACTAGCACACCCGGCAAAGCCTTTTCCCAACAAACAATGTTTCCTGAGCGCTACCTTGTGCACATTTTAATATGCCGAAACTTCATTTCTATCCTATTCTATTCTTCTACTTAAAACATTGTCCAATTTTGAGATTTCTCTTTGGCAATTTATTTTATGAATATGCTACTTAGTGTCCACCTCACCTCTGGTCTTCTGTCACCAATTTCTAGTTGAATTCTACCACAGTAGGATATAATGCATGATCTTACTTGCTTTGGCTGGCCAGGTCTGTTTATACAGTAGGACTGGTGTCTCAGTAATGCTGTCTCCCGAAGGGCTTGCACGGCTACAGCTGGGGGAAGCAGGAGCCTCTGCCCGTTGGCACATGGTGGTCACCAGGAGCCTCTGCCCGTTGGCACACGGTGGTCACCAGGAGCCTCTGCCCGTTGGCACACGGTGGTCACCAGGAGCCTCTGCCCGTTNCACCAGGAGCCTCTGCCCGTTGGCACACGGTGGTCACCAGGAGCCTCTGCCCGTTGGCACACGGTGGTCACCAGGAGCCTCTGCCCGTTGGCACATGGTGGGCACCAGGCTCTCCTGCATCATGGCTGATCCTCACCTGTCATCTCTAGTGCTCATGGGAGGTACAAGCCTGCAGCTCTCACTCTGAACTCCTTAGTCCTCCCTATCTGTAGCTGACCCATACGACGGCCCAGCCGGACCTGGCCTCACAGCCTCTGCTTCCCTCCCAATACAGCAGCTGCCAGGACGCCTTCAGTTACCTGCATCAGTGTGTGGGTGGGACGCTCACACGTTCTGCAGTCAGGTGGGTCCCAGGAAGTCTCAGCAGCTTTGCAGTGTGGTTGGCATGGAAACACCAAGACATGGTATACACTATACACTGATAAGTTTGGTTTGTTTTGCTTTTTTTTTTTTTTAATGCTGTTCAGCTTCTCTGAACCTGCTCCCTTAGGTAAAACATTTTTAGTATTATATATCTCACTGTAAAATTTCTGAATCATTCCAGTCTTTTCAGAGTCCCCCCTCCCCTTTAAGAGAGGGTCTTACTCTAGCCCAGGCTGGCCCCATACTCAAGATAATCCTGCCTCAGCCTCCCTCATGCTGGGATTGTGGTGTGTGCCAACATGCCCAACTCTGGATAAGGAATTCCCAGCTGACTTTCTTCCCACTAATGACTCACAACCTCTGGTCTCTATGAAGACTTTACCATCAGACGGTCAAAGAAGCACGTGGGTTTTCTTTGAGCACCTCATGATGTCTTTCTTTCGGGGCTGTTTGATGACGATGTGTCGTAATGTGGCCTCAAACCCAAATCCTGCCTCTGCCTCCCCCAGGATCAAGGGTGCTCAGAGCACTTCTTTGGGTCTTTCCTACGTATGGTTCGCTCAACTCCTTTCATCAGAGCAGAAGTTTCCGGATGTCGTTCATTCCAATCCTTTTAACACCTTCCGTGTCACTGGTCCCCTTGAGACTCTTCTTTTACCAGTCTCTCTCTTGTTACACTGATGGGTGTGTCTCCTCTCCATTCCACCACTGTGTCTATCCAGCTCTGCTCGCTCAGTTTGTTTCCATTTAAGGTTCATATTGACGGTACAGGCTTGCTCTGTAACCCTGATGGACCCAGGCTGGCTTCAAACTCTTGGTAATTTTCCTGCCTCTACCTCCCCCATTCTGGGATTGACATCCGTTTCCTTCCTGACCATTGAGTCTAGACGTTGAGAGCATTTCCATCGCTCCCTAGAGCCACTTGGATGCCTGCACTGTATTTGCTATCTTTCCTCGTGAGCCTCCCTGCTCAGATACTGAGTGGCATGGCCTTGAGGCTCACCGAGGCTCTCATGGTTAACCCTGTGGAACTGTGTGGACTTGCTTTCTGTCAGTAGGGTCCTAGTTTAGCATCAAGTCCTAGAGTCCTGGCTGCAAGTTGGATGTGCCCCACCTGTGACCCAAAGGGTCCGCCTGTGACCAGCAGCATCACTAGCTTAGGTTCCTTTGGCATTCTAGGATGGCCAGGTGACCCAAGAAGCAGAGGTTGTGTTCGGTATCCTGACACGCGGCCCTCAAAATAAGCTTAGAGCAACAGTGGAAACTTTTCCTAGATGCAACTTTGTTACTATTTAAGAAACCCAGGAACTGGAGAGATGCCTCAGGGGTTAAGAGCACTAACTGCTCTTCCAGGGGTCCTGAGTTCAATTCCCAGCAACCACATGGTGGTTCACAACTATCTATAATGGGATCTGATGCCCTCTTCTGGTGTGCCTGAAGATTAGCAGCAATGTACTCATATACATAAATAAATAAACCTTTGCCAGGTGCCTTGGGAGGCAGAGGCAGGTAGATTTCTAAGTTCAAGGCCAGCCTGGTCTACAGAGTGAGTTCCAGGACAGCCAGGGCTATACAGAGAAACCCTGTCTTGAAAAAAGAAAAAGAAAGAGATCCAGGATGCAAGATACACTGCAGGAATGAGGGCTGACAACTTCCAGCTTCCATGCCATAGGACACCCCCCCATTCCCACTGCCTAAAGACCCCCACTAAAGGTCCATGGAGTTAAAACTGCATAGACCAAAGCAAAACAAAAAAACAAACAAAAAACTCTGGTTCTTGTAAAGATTTTTTTAAAAAAATCTTCAGATACTCTCAGTTACTTAAAAGCTCTTGTACGTTCCCACGGATCTTGGTTTTTCTACAAAGGTGTTTAAGGATGATAATGACTGCGGTCCCGGGGTGCTGTCCATGGTGCTGACCTGGGTGCTGCTTGTGGTCATATTTGAGAGGCTCTGCAGGGATTGTCCCAGGAGCTGAACATCCATCTCGTGATATGGGTCCTATGTCTGATGTAACTGTGTCTTGTACAAGCCTGGATAAAGAGGGAAGTTGTTCATAAAGATAAATGATGGGTGGGCCAGCATACAGACTTTAATAAACCACGAACTCACCTCCTCTGTAGAAGTGGGTAGCAAAAAAATGTGTAGCTCTGCCAATCTAAAGCCTGTAGTTCTGCCAATCTAAAGCCTGTTTTGAGGACTGGGTATATAATGCAATTGGCAGAGTAACCACCTAACATGCATGAAGCCCAGGGTTCTTGCATCCCCAGAACTGCAGTATCTGGGGGCACACACCTGTTATCCCAGCAGTTCAGAGGTAGAGACAAGGTTATCCTTGCCCATTTAGTTCCAAAGCCAGCCTGGGCTATGTGAAACCCAGTCTCAAAAGGAGGAGGAGGAGAAAAAGCATCATCATCATCATCATCATCATCTACTGTGGTGGCGGATGTACTTGGGAGGTAAATGAATCTACATAGTGAATTCCAGGACAGTCAGGGCTACTACATAAGAAAGACTCCACCTCCCAACCCAAATCCACTTCAAATTCACATGCAAGTATTTTGAAATGACCCACAAAGACCTTACCTGGGCCAGGAACTGCAGAACTGGCCATGGGATAGCACTGGTTTAATCCAGAAAGTAGATCATGCAGCTATCCTGGTTTTCTTGAGGAATGAACTTACCAGGAAAGCAAAGTCTCACTGCCGCCCGCACTGGGCCTCTCCCGCTCGCTCCTCTCCAATTAACGTTTCCGGTATCCTCCAAGTCAGGGAGTCCCGTTCCATTTGCAAAGTCTTTTAATGAGGTTTTTAGCGTGAAAGCTTTGCAGAATTCTCTGTGTGTGCGGCTTTGTTTCCTGCCATGTGGAGACCCCAATGCCTCCTGCGTACCAAGCAAACACCTATCACCCTTGCTCGCTCTCCTCTCTGGCCATTTAGTCTAACTCTTGTGAGGTGAGCACAGACCTTTGGGTTAGCAGGCAACCCTCAGTGAGGGG
This sequence comes from Mus pahari, assembly GCF_900095145.1. NCBI lineage: Eukaryota > Metazoa > Chordata > Mammalia > Rodentia > Muridae > Mus > Mus pahari. Next base: position 47,000,090 of record NC_034609.1, read on the forward strand.
AGATACAAACTGCAAAGATGTTGTCTAGCGGCTGAAATGCCGCTGCACTGTGAGCACAGTAAAATGCCTACGGTTACCTGCAAAAGTGTATAAATGTGTTAGGAACTTGTGGGGTGAGGAGAAGGAGCAGGCACACGACCAACCCAAGTGCTCCGACATCCTCTAAACACACTGTGTAAGAATACATTTCTATTTTCTTCTCATTCTCATCATTATGGCCAAGCTGGGTATCCTTAGTTCAATATTCTGTTTAATCCTACAGTAAACATAGCACAGAAAACAAAAATGCTTACGGAAAACTGTTTTAATTAAGACCTTAAAATCAGATTTTTAAAAAAGACTTGTATGTCGTTTATTTTAAATATGACTGGATTCTCAAACATTTTCAGATGTTTCCAGCATAGAAGTTAATTTTAAATTATTTCACTGCTCCTAGAATAGGAAAAAGTTGTTAAGATTAATTAAAATTAAAAGTAATCACCGTCTTTTTAAAAGGAGAAAATTTGAACCCTAAACATTAGGGACTCAGGTGTGGGAGTCACCACTAATTCATACTGACTTTGTGGTTTATGAACATTAAATGTTCTCCAAAGTCCTGATCATTTGTGCTCTGTGTAAAAAGAATATGGCAAGCCTTTCATCCCAGTGCTTGGGAGGCAAAGGCAGGCGGATCTCTGAGTTTGAAGCCAGCCTGGTCTACAGAGTTCCAGGACAGCCAGGGCTACACAGAGAAACCCTGTTCTGAGAAAAGCGGGGGAAAAAAGAATTTGGTAAAGACACTAGCAGGCCTCTCAGCACACCTCAGCCTGCACTTCTACACGCGTGTGCAAAAGGATACATGTCTGTTTTGTGAGCAAGGCTGAAGGCCAGGGTAGGGGGCCTGTGTCCCTCCCCGACCTGTCTTTCTGAGATTGTCTGGTGCTGTTTGATGATGTAGGGAATGCAGGCTTTCAAGGCATGGCTTTACAAAGAGTGATTCTCACCAGCCTGGGCTACTGTGCCAATCACCCTGATTATGCAACATTGGGGACTATATAGTTAACACAGTTATCACTAGCAAGGCTGTATTTGGACAACATGTCAAACTTATTCTTTAATTAAATATACACCTCAGAGGGAGGGCTCTGTACACGGGGACTGTACAAAACTAGGCAAATATTTTAAAAGTTTTTTTTTTTTAAAAAAAAAAACACTCATAAATTCTTTAGTGTGCATTTTCAAAACTTGATACAGTTTTCAGATGACATCGTGTGACAGTCTCACATGGAATGAAATCAGTCTGTGTTCTAGAAATTATCATACTCAAGAACCCAAAGTAAAAATGTGGAAATGCTCAGCCACACGCCCAACACTGGGTCTTACCCAGCAAGCTCAGATGCTGAGTGGGTGCAGGCAAAAGATCTCCCCGCCTCTCAGGAAGAACATGGAGCTCATCCTTCTGGGAGTCTCTTCTGCAGGGTGACCAAGGCACCCATCTCATGGAAACACACGTTCTTTAAAACCTCTTTTCTTTTTTTTTTAAAACCCTGACAGTGGTTCCCTATTAAAGGAAGAACGAACATTACCATCAGGCCAGCACCTGCCCGAAATTCTCCCACAGTATGGGAGCAAAGATCACCGGGCCAGAGACCAAGAGGTCAGGTTTCCAACCTAGCCTATCAGCACTGTGCACACAGCCACCATTAGGTTCTGTAAAGGGGAGGGCATAGTGCAGGCAGGGACACACTAACGGTGTCTGCTGGTCCCACCCCCACAGGCCAAACAAACCCAGGTCATTAAATGTCACTGCAGAGTACAACTTCTCAATATCTTCATCCGCTCTCTCTCCTAGAAGAGGGGAATGGCGGTCAGACTTAGGCAGCCAACTGCAGTTAAAGGAAAGTGATGCAAAAGAAATGTCATCATTGCTCCGAGCATGCTCTCTGCATGTCGCTCACCGGAATGTACCAGAACTATTAAACTATGTATTAAATAAATGTCTAAGGGATGACTTAGGGAGCAAAGGTGACCCTCCCTCTGGCCAGAAAATCCTGGAGTATCGCAGCCCACATGGAGACGAAGTGAAACGAAACCTATCAAGTGTGATGGGTCCGCAGCCGCCAAAGCTCTGGCTCGTCAGAACAGCCCAGATCTCCATCCTTGCTTTCCTTGGCTCCGGACATGGCGAGCTGCACAGCGAGTCCTGAACAGTGGACAGGACACCCTGCCAGTGTGGTGCTGGTCAGAAAGAGCAGCTCTGACTGGACTACAGGAGGGGTGGGTGGGAAGCGCCTAGAGCCGGTTAAAGGCACTCGGTGTGGGTATCTCCAAAGATCAAAATCTTTAGAATAAAACTCTTACAAGAATATCAAGACTTGGGGACTTGTCTTCATAAACAAGCCAGCATCTATGGCTTCCATGGTCTGTCCCACTACTAAGGCAGGTGACCAACCATCATGAGAGCAAAACCATCTCTTGGAATTTCCTAAGGGGGAGCCTTGCAGGACCAGTCGGTTTCTTCCACCCGTGTGCGGTCTCAGTTGCCAGTTTTTGTTTTCCTTTTCTTGCGTGAACACTTGAAAGAGGATGGCCCAGGAGCTACGCCCTCGCTGAGTAGCACCGCATGTACTCTGTCAGCCACGGGTTCTCGGCCGACGACGGCTTTACCCTCTGGTTCTTTTCCACATCCACCGAGTGAGCCCGCTGCCTCTGGGCAGCCAGCTTCCTTTTCTCCACCTGCCTTCTATTCTTGGCTCGAAGTGCTGATTCATGAATCTACAGAAAGGTCAAAAATAAAGGTAGTAGCTAAGTGGGTTAGAGCTGATTTTTAAGAATATCTAACTAAAAAGTCTGGGGATATGGCTCGTCACAACCTAGAACACAGGAAGTCCTGGGTTCTGTTCCCAGGCATGGTGGCACACACCTGTAACCCCAGCACTTGGGAGGTAGAACCAAGAGCCTTGGCTATATGGAAATCTCAGTGCCAGCCTGAGGTACGTGAGACCCTATCTTATGTTACCAGTCTGATTCCCTAAAGTAAGGAGTCAAACCCCACCAGTCTATGGCATCAATGCTTGCTTCGAGGAGTAAACTGTCCCATCGCCACCCATTACCAACGACAGTAAAGCTGAGCAACAGAAAATTACATTTGCTCTTGCAAAGGACCGGAGTTCAATTCCCGGAACCCAAGCTGGGCGGCTCACAACTGTCTACAACTCTAGCCCCAAGGGGCTCTGATACCTCTGGCCTCCAGGGGCACTACTGCACTCACGGATGCAGACCCACATAAACACATGACTAAAAACAAAAAATATCTGTCAAAAGATGAAAGTTTAGATAGAGGGCTGGAGAGATGGAATCAGTGGTTACGAGCACTGACTGCTCTTCCAGAGGTCCTGAGTTCAATTCCCAGCAACCACATGGTGGCTCACAACCATCTGTAATGGGATCTGACGCCCTCTTCTGGTGTGTCTGAAGACAGCTGCAGTGTACTATGTACATAATAAATATTTAAAAAATAAAAGAAGTTTAGGTAGAAGTGGTAACCAGCTAACTTGCATGCAATCTAGGAGCAGCTCGGGAAAACTGCTTTTAGGATTAGTTTGTTTTTTATTTATTGAGACAGGATCTTGCATGTAGCTCTGTCTGGCCTGGTACTCACTACATAGATGAGACTGGCTATACACATCAGGGATTCTTCTGCTCTGCCTCCAAAGCACCGAGATGATATGGGTGCCACCACACCAAGCTCTCGAAAACTGTAGGCACCCCTAGACGTTAAGCAGGTCAAAGATTAAGTTATCCGGCATGCTTGAAAATACAACACTAAGAATGTGGAGGACAGGGCTGATGGCTCAGCAGTTAAGAGCACCGACTGCTCTTCCGAAGATCCTTAGTTCAAATCCCAGCAACCACATAGTGGCTCACAACCATCAAGTACAGCTACAGTGTACTCATATACATAAATAAATCTTTTAAAAAAGAGAGAGAGAGAGAGAGAGAGAGAGAGAGAGAGAGAGA
>NC_034609.1:47004348-47079452 GCF_900095145.1 Mus pahari
TCTCTCTCTCTCTCTCTCTCTCTCTCTCTCTCTCTCTCTCTCTCTCTCTCGTGTGTGTGTAGTGTGTGTGTGTGTGTGTGTGTGTGTGTGTGTAACATGTCAGGGGAGTTTATTAAATTGGTCCCAGGGACTCATGAGAATCCTCTGTTAACAGCTCCCTTGTCTCAGATTCCACCTCAGACAAACAGCATCTGCCACCGACATGCTACTCCGGGAACTCGCCTGGCATCCCAGGGAAACTGAGTTTGCGGTTCCTCTTCCTGCCTGTTCTTAAAGGCGTCCCCTGGCATTCGGCTGGTGCTAACACAGTATCGTTTCACGGCTACCTCTGAGGGCCCTCATGTCTAAAATGTCTCAGGCCTTGAGAGAATGACAAACCAAGTCTGAGCCAGATGGCTGGAGCTCGTGGGAAGAAAATACTATGGCCGACAAATAGGAACGCATCAAGCTGAATCTCATCTGAAGGGAAAACAGAAATCCCTAGTAGACGCCAAGTAGTCAAAGGAGCTGAGGAGAAAGCCTTGGTTAAGGACACCAGGCTACCAAAGCTGAGGGGATCTGATGCCTCTCCAGGGGATAACTCCTGCTCCCATTATCCCTGTGGCCCAGACCACAGAACTCATACCCCACAGTGACAGCTGCCTCTTCCATCATCAGACCTTAGCCCTGGCTGTAGCCCCAGCCAACCAAAGCTACTCCATCTTTCTAGAACCAGAGCCCCCTTCTTTTGGCTTCCATGGACCCCCACATGACCCAAGGACTCCTGTGGCCCCAAGCACCATAGCCATAGGAGAAAGGCCCCGAGGCAGCTCGGGGCTAGACTGGCCCCGTTCAAGGCACACCTCGTGCACAGAGGCTGATGCGCAGACGTTGTGTGTCTTCTGGCTTCCCATGTCCATCTGTCTCTCTCCCCAGCCATAAAGAGCAAACGGGTGCTTGTTCTCCTTTATCTTGCTCGTCGATCTTTGTGGGCTTCTGGTGGCTTTCTTACTTCCCCTGACACAGTAGGCACTAGGCTGTGGTCGCGGTCCGGGGCCACTGGGCGCCCCGTCAGTCTCTTTCGTCCTATGTTCTTCGGGTTTCTCTTCTGTGTCCTTTTTTGGTGGTGCTTTTGAAAGAGAGAGAGAGAGAGAGAGAGAGAGAGAGAGAGAGAGAGAAGACGAGATGGAAAAACTTTAAAGTTCATATATACATATACACACACACACACACACACACGCACACGCATATGACGTAAGTTGAAACAATAATAAGTTTCATCAAGTCAGTTACATGTTTAACTCTATAGGCTCTACAGGTTTTACTTAAACCAGCTATGGAAACAACTTACCAACAATAAACCAAAGCGATTCCAAAGTAACCGTGATGCCCACCCACAGGAGACACCATCACTATCCAAATGAGAGTGTATGTAGCAGGAGCTCCCTCCACAGGCCCCTGAGGCCTCCTCTATCGGATGTGCCCTTTGGGGACAGACAAGGCCTGAAGACTGGTTTCTAAGTCACCCCCTGGAGTTTGGCCGTTATGCCCTTGTCACACAACAGAATGTGGTCACTGCAGCCACTCAAGTGTACCCTTTACAGCATCCCCAGAGACACTGAAACAGGAGCGACGTCATGAGCCAGGGCCACAGTGTTGGGCTTGGGTCGGTAGTATCCTCGAAGGCTCGTTGGTGTGAACACCTGATCCCCGCTGGGGATGTTGCTTTAGGAGGCTGAGGAGTCTCTGGGAGGTGGAGTCTTGATGGAAGAGGTGAGTCACCACAGAATGAGTATTATGGGTTGTTGACCTGGTTTCTGTTTCCTGAACCATCAAGCTGTAAGCAAGCAGCCTCACCGTGACCCCAGGAACTCTGTACCTTCCCCACCCTTTCCAAGGACAGGGACCCTTCCTCCCTTCAGATGTTTCAGTGATGAGAGAGGAAACTGACGTGTATGGTGGGAGGGGGTGATGAATGATGTCAGCAGACCTGGGGAGTGGAGGGTACTGGGGGGGGGGGATATATGTGGTTGCCCAACCTAAGGTCAACATCAGGAATTTAAGAACATTCCAGAATGTCCAGACTTCCCTTACCTACCTTCTGACATTTTAATGCCACCGTCCTTTATAAGACATGATTTTTACATAAATCCTTCCCAAGCCTGTTTCCTTCCCTCCCACACACACACAGACACACACTGGAACAGGAGCTCCGCGTGAGTGAGTCACCCACTTCTCAAGCATTGCGTGCACCCCTTCCTCCATCAGCTACTGCAGAGCTTGGGTCTTCCTGACTGCTACACAGACCGCTGGAACAAAGCCGCGTCGCCACAGAGAACAGTCCCCCGGCCCCGATGCCCTCGGCTGAGCGCGTGTTCCATACGCCTTTACAGGAGAGTGTTCCCTGTGTGGGCGATCCAGACGGCACACCCGACTGTAGGAAACCTTCACTTCTGCCTTAGCTTCAGCCTGAGCTCTATAAACCCATTCCTTTTACTGAACATCTTAGGTATCACGTGAGACAAGCCACACCTGGGGTCTGACACCTACACCTTAGGCCAGACTGCCATCCCTGCAGGGAAGCTTCGGGGGGGGGGGTGAGGAATGCCAGGTCCAACATACTTACGTCCACCCACTGCCTGAGTACACTTCTGTGCGTTGGACCCTTACCCTTCCTCACATCGGTGTAGGATGAGGTCAAATCTGGAGAACAGGGGAGTGTGTGTCACCTGAGTTTTGAATCTCTTCACCTCCTCTCCCCCAGAAAGCATGCCCAGAGAGAACAATAATGCCCTCTGTGAGGAGAGAGCTTATGCTGACCAGAGAGAGACTCAGAGAGGGACCGTCCACTGAAAGGGAAGAGGGGATGTGAGAAGCTCTAAGGACAAGTACACACACAGTTGACAGCTACAGGATGGGAGCAGGAGGCACCAGGGGAACAAAGCCTTTCTGTGCCGACCTTGGACTGGAGATGGGGCTGATGGTACCTTAGAAATCATGGGTAATTGCGGGGGATTTTAAGCTTAGGAATAATATGGCCCTGTCTATATTTTAGGATGGGTTGGTTAAAAGAATAGGGCCAAATGCCTTCCAGGAAAGCTGACTGCAGACCAGGGTAAACAGACATGCTGGCACCGCACTGGGTGCGGTGGGGGTGGAGGTGGGACAGGGGAGCCTGGTTGGTCTCCTCAGATGTTCTAAGCAGATGGTCCTCCAATCTATGAACCGGAGGTATCTCAGGCATGAAGGAAGGATGGAACAGCCGGGCAAACTGCTGGTGGACACCCACAGGCACCTTGAGAGGGAAGCTGGGACCAGAATCAGAGTGCACAGGACTGCCCAGGAGAAACATGGAACAGGAAGCCAAAGGGGCACTGTTGGATCCCCAGGACACTTATTTAATAATCCAGAGAGAGAGACAGAGACAGAGACAGAGACAGAGAGAGAAGCCAAGAGCAGGACAAAGGGAGGCTACCTAGGAAAGTAAATAGAATTTAGAAGAAAACCTGAGGAAGGGTCATATTCCATAGCAAAGTCGGTGTACTGTGACCAAAACCCTGCAGCTTACCCATGAGGTTCTGGTGTGTGTGTGTGTGTGTGTGTAGGGGGGGGTGACACTTGGGTCAGGTGTCAAGCAGAGTGCAGAACAGTGAATCAACCCTTTTTACTATAGGACCCCAAACAGCTCAGTGAAGTAAAAAAGCCACTGCCCACCTAGGGACCTAGGAACCTAGACAGGACCCCAGAATCCAAATGACCCCTACAAATAATTTTCACACAGCATTACCACAGTACTACAGCACCCAGGAAGAGAAAACAATGCAGAGACAACCAGCTGGCGCAATAGACTTAAGAACTTAAATTATCACCTACAGACTGTGAAATAATGGTGCTCGCACTCTGTGCTTAAGGAAAAAACAAAAAACAAAAAACAAACGATGCTTGAAAATTATTCCCAGCAGGAGACAAAAGATGGACAGAAACAGAAGAAATGAGATAAAACTATCACTGTAATTTTAATATTTATAAAACTCTCAAAATCACGCCTGGCACATGGTAATTAGATTTAAGTATATGCTTTTAAGATCCTCTTTGAAAGAATGATGTTCAAGATGAGGATGTTTTCAGGCAAACAAAAACAGTATTTCCCACAAGATACAGGGTAGGATTACAATGCTTTTCTCACCAACCGAGGGAACAGTCAAATTAAAATAAATCCAGGCTTTAGGATGGAGCTGCCCAGTACAATAGCCTATAGCCACGTGTGGCTATTAAAAAACAAACTCTAGTAAATTAAAAGTAAGTGAGATGATTGTGCTTCTCTGTTAGACATGTCATGGGTCAACCATTCAGTAATGCCATGGTAGATGCTCTATAGGAAATGCACCCGTCACCACAGAGCAGTTTGAAGAGTCCGGTTGTCGGTGGGGGGTGGGGGGAGCAGAATGCAGTCAGTAGAGAAAGAACTGGAGCACTCCCATCAAGCAGATGTGGAACATACATGAGCTTTTCATAGCCAAAGCCACAAAAGGGACTCTTCCCACGTTCCCAGAACTGGACTTACATAAAATGAAATTACAATGAACATATTCTCACACCCATTAGGGAAATGAACCTACAAACACAGAAACAACTTTCAAATCTCTTTTACTTTTGAGCTGAGTTTTAGGCCAGCTTGGTACATGATAATCACATCTAAGTATATGCTCTTAAAATCCTATTTGAACAAATATTTATAGAATAAAGCCCCACCTCAAAACAGCAACAATAAGAATTTCCATTTTGGAACTTTAAAAACACACAGAGATAGAAGAAATGGCTCAGGGGGTAAAGAACACTTGCTGTGTGAGCCTGAGGCCCTGAGTTCAGATCCAGCACACACATGTGGATGGACCTGATACGGTTGGTATGTTGACGATAATTCCACTCTCCTGGGAGGGGCTGCGGACAAGGAGTGAGTCATCCTCGGGTGACTTCTTGTGAACCAATCCCCTAATGAATAAAGGAGCCAATCACTGGGCCAGTAGGCGGGACTTCTGGGTTGGACAGGAAGCAGGAGAGAGTTAGGTCTTTTTGGACAGGGATAGCGTGGTGGATCCGTCAGGATTCGCCACCTGAGGATTTAGATTTAATAAGGCTTACGAGGTTAGGATTTTAGTTGTTGCACCCAGCAACTGAGTTACTGTTGTTTCTGAGCTAAGTTTATGTTGTGTTTTCCTTCCTGCGGCACTTCATCTGGGTTCAAGAGAGAAAGGTATGGCAGCAAAGCATAGGTTTGTCAGGTGTGCACCACAAAGGCGGTGGGGAATTTGAAGCACAAGGCTGGCATGGTAGCAACCCACCAGTGGGAACCTAGCGAGCTGGGTGAAGAGATTTTACAGCTCTGAGTCAGAGTCAAGATAAAAACAGGTTGGCCATTGCCCACCAGTGCATGGCCAGCCAGGCCACTGGGGCTGAGAGATGCCGGCGCAAGCACGGGAACATGCCTTATATTTCCCCGCAACACACGCGCGAGGAGTCGGGTGCAGCACTGCGCCTGTAACCACGGCCCTGGAGCAGGGGATGAAGTAGGAGCTCTGCAGCTCACTGGGGCCCAGCCTAGCTCCAAGTTCAGTGGGATACGGCAGGGATAAACACATCAAGTAGTTAGCACCCTAAATGTGCATTTCAAAGTTAAAATGGTAAACTTTGTGTTCTGTGTATTTTACCACAAGTTGTTAATAGTCACACTTGGGAGATGGAAGCAATCAAGGTTAAGGTCACCTCAGCAGGATACTAACTCTGAGGCCAACCTGGGCTAGGAGGTAGCAGATACCCGTAATCCCAGGGAGGTAGGTAGAGGACCTTTAAATTCAAGGTCAAACTTGGGCTATGTAGTAAGAGCCTCTCTTTAAAAAAATAAATAAATCAGTGTATGGTGGCTTTAATCCCAGCACTTGGAGGCAGAGGCAGGGGGATCTACAGAGTGAGTTCCAGGAGAGCCGGGTATGTGTAGAGACCCTGTCTCAAAAATTCCAAGAGAAAAAACAACAAAACCAGTCAGGCATGGTGGTGGTAAGCCATTGTCCAAACACTCAAGAGACAGAGGCAGGAGGCTCTCCGTGAGTTTGAGGACAGCCTGACCACATCGTGAGTTCTAACCTATCCAGAAGTACATGCCAAGACTCCCAAGAAAAGAATCCACACAGATAAAAGTTCTTTTGGCACAAAAAAAAAAAAAAAAACAAAACTAAATAGACAGAAGTTAGTTTGGTAAAAACAAAACAAAAACAAAAAAAAAACTAAACAGATTCACAAACCTCTCACAAGCCTAATCAAAAAATGGGCCAGACACTGCGGTGTCTCGAATCCTAGCATTCCGGAAGCAGGTTTACCTCTGTGAGCCCAAGGTTAGCCCGGTCTAGCTAGGGATACATAGAGAAATCCCATTTCTCGATAGATGAGTGAATGAATGAATGAGTGAATGAATGAAGCAGAGGCTGGAGAAATGGCTCAGCAGTTAAGAGCACTTTCTGCTCTTGGAGAGGACCTGTCTTCACCACCAAATCAGGTAGATCCTGTGATTCCATCTCCATGAGATCCTATGTCCTGTCCTCCGCAGGCAGCCACATGCACATGTGCATAGGTGCACACACACACATATGTGCACATAAGTCAATAATAAAGCAGGAGGTTCTGTTTAAATGAATGCTTCAATCTCTTCCTCCCCAAAGTCCCACTCAGTAAAGGCCAGAAGGCACAATGACGAAGGCCAGGGGAAACACCGGTACCCCACAAAACATCCAATAAAAGACGGAGAGAAGCAGATAAAACGGAAACGCGGGCTGGGATCAGCCAGAGGAAGCCAACTGCCTGGAAAGCAGCCCAAGGCAAAAGTTGAGCCCACAACGGGTGACAAAAGGCACAGCCTTCTCAGGCCAGGGCAGTGGGCTTCCTTTCGAAGGCCCGGCCCCGCCAGCCCCCACCCCAAACCCTTCCGAAAAGCAATAGACTCATCTCTACTGAGAACTGGGTTAGGACACCCCAACTCCACACCTGAGCAGACTGCTGTGACTTCTAAGGAAAGCAAGCTGAGAGGGAAAGATACTGTCTGGCCCACAGAGAAACTGGGAAGGCGGGGCCCTCCATCAAGCTCCATTTCATTGTGTGCTGTCCCAAAGACAATCTGCACGCTATGAGGAGGGCCCAGCATAGGAGGACGCTTTGCAAGTGTTGATATAGCAACAGCTCAGCCGGTCTCTCAGCAGAGGCCAACAATAATACCTATCAGACAAGGTGTGCCAGCCTTGGAGAAGGGCCTGCGTGTAGCCCCAGAGCCTACCAGGCCTCAGGAGGGGTGCTGACTTTGGCTGGGTTTCATATTTGCAGCAGTGGATAATCCTTACATAGCCTTTCTCCTCCCACCTCCCCCTCGCCCTCGCCCTCCCCCAGAGCTCACAGTGTAGACCAGGCTTGCTTTGACCTCACAGAGATCCACCTGCCTCTCCAGTGCTGGGATCAAAGGCATGCAAGCCTGTCCAGCCTTTTTCTTTCATTCTACCCAAAATACCTCTCCTCCCTGAATGCCAGAGTACTGTCTAAAGATGGAGAAAGAAGCACAGGGTCCTGGACCTGGGCTGCCAGCACAGCAGAAGCCAGAGTGACCTCTTCCTAACAGGACAGGAGGCCTCAGCACACAGAGAGCCCTCCTCTATAGCTTTCATCCTGGGCTCCAAGCATGTGGCAGACTGGCTGGTTCCCCTGGGGCAAGATGAGAGGCACCAACTGGGAAGGACACCCAGGAGACTCTCAGAGGGTAAGTTTTAAATGTCCCAGAAAAACACCCATCTCTCTCTTTGTACAGTCAATAGACAAGCCAATAAACAACCTCAGGACACCACATCCGGGTCCCTCAGAGCACTTCCAGGCCTCAGCATTAAATATGAGCAGATAGGTCAGGAGTGGCCATCTGGTTACCCCTCCCACCATCTGTGTGTGTGCATGTATGTGTATGGACATTAGAGCAAAACTTGCAGAAGTTGGTTCATTCCTTCCACCGTGTGGGACCCAGGAATCAAACTCAGGTTATCAGGCTTGGCAGCAATCGCCTTTCTGCACTGAGCCCTCTCACTAACCCATGGGTACATATTTTAGCAAAAAAAGACATGGAGATGGAAGCAGTATTTTACACCTGCAATACCAGCTAACATGGTTAAAGCAGAATGAAGAGTTCAAGATCAATAGGAGAGGTTGTATAGATGGCTCAGCCAATAAGAGCACCGGCTCTTCTTCCAAAGGACCCAGGTTCCATTCCCAGCAGCCATATAGTGACTCACAACTGTCTGTAACTCCAGTCCCAGGAGATCTGGCGTCCTCTTCTGGCTTCCCTGGAGACCATATCTATGCAGGCAAAGCACTCATATACGTATTTTTTTTTTCTTTTTACCCAAACAGGGTCTCACTACCTAGCCTTGGCTGTCCTGGAACTCATTATATAAACCAGGCTGACTTGGAACTCAGAGAGATCTACCTGCCTTTGCCTCCTGAGTGCTGGAATGAAAGTCTTACACCACCACATCAGGTAATAAAATAAAATTCTGATTTTTAAAATGTCAGAAGTTTGCCGGGCCATGGTGGCACACGCTTTTAATCCCAGCACTTGGGAGGCAAAGACAGGTGGATTTCTGAGTTCGAGGCCAGCCTGATCTACAGAGCGAGTTCCAGGACAGCCAGGACTATACAGAGAAACCCTGTCTCGAAAAACCAAAAAAAAAAAAAAAAAAAGTTAGAAGTTTGATCCAAGAGGCTCATCAGCCAACAAAGAAACAGATCTGTAATCCTGGTACTCAGAAATCTCAGGCAGGAGATTTTCTATAGTGTGAAATCAGTCTGGGCTACAGTATAAAAACTCTGTCTCAAAGAAGGGGAGAGAAGAAAAGGATAGTGAACCATGAAGAAGAGGAAATGACTTTAAATGGTGTTGGGAAATCTTGGCCTGCAAGAAGGTTCCATGTTCAAAAAGCCCAGTGCAATGAACGAAGGACAGCAGAAAGGCACCACAGGCACTGAGTCTGCCTAGGAGAAAAAGAACCTTCTGAAAGCTTCTGCCTCCCACTCCCCCCCCCCAAAAAAAGCAGAGACAAGAGGTAGAACAAGGAGTAGGCATGAGTAGGAAGTGGGGCAGGATTACTTTCCTAATTTTTGAACAGGTTGTTTAAAATAATGTGCTTGTAAACTTTATCAAAAGTAAAATATAGTTGAAAAGTGCAGCTGTGGAATAAGGAAGTGGAGATGGACTAACAGGCAGGCAGCCCCACATCTTATCTGCAGTAGACCAGCAATGACAGTTGTGTAGCATCAAAAAGCTGGGTTAGATCCCCCAGTATTCCAAAAATAAATCTGGAGGTTGTCTTCACCAGTTTTCAAAGCAAAACTGTAGTGAGAATTTTAGTTTCCAAGAAAGAAAGAAAGAAAGAAAGGAAGGAAGGAAGGAAGGAAGGAAGGAAGGAAGGAAGGAAGAAAGAAAGAGAAAGAAAGAAAGAAAGAAAGAAAGAAAGAAAGAAAGAAAGAAAGAAAGAAAGAAAGAGTTAATGCTATGTGAATATATTTATGTTTTAATCCCAGGTGAGGGATATGAGGCTGCTTCACAGCAGGTGACTATGATTTGCCTCATGCACTAGAAGGGGTGTGATTTTTGCCAGCTGCGGACAGTTTAATTCTAAGGAATCTGGAGAGGGTATAAATGAGTGAGCCCCTAAAGAGCCTGGGGCAGCTGCTGCTCCCCCTGCTGCTCCTGATTGCTGTTTGTCAAGTGGTTGTGAGCAGAGATGAGGAAAGACACTGGAGATAACCTAATAATGAAGACTGGACTTACCCAAGGAACCCAATCCCCCTAATCAGCAGGAAGTTGTCTAATGAGGTCTAATTTTCCCCTCTAACTCTTTCTCTTCTACCTAGTGTTCGGGAGTTGGAAGGGATTGGAATGAAATGAGGGTCAGAAGAGTGGTAGATAATAGAACCTGATAAAGCACACACACACACACACACACACACATACACACACACACACACACACACACACACACACACCCCCGTCAACACAGGACAGCTCGAAAAGTACAGAATTCCTACTAACAAAGCACTTCCGCCTCCAGCATGGCGGGTGGAACTTACAAAGAACTTTCAGAGCCATTTCTCAAATAAGAAAAGGAAGCCAACAGATCTCATTTGTTTGAAAAAAAAAAAAAAAGTCTCCAGAGAGCAATACAGAATTATAAACAAAAAGAAACAAAAACAAAGAAGAAGGGGAGGAGATACAGTTCTCTAAACACACAAAGAGAAACAAAACCCTCTAATAACATCTCTTACAAGAAAAGATACAGTGTACCCACTGCAACCCTCCTGTGATCCCAGCTGTGGAGGATTCAGAGTTGAAGCTTAGGCTACTTAGGAAAACAATAAACTAGATACTTTTCCCATTTTGAAACAAAGTCTCATGTATCCAGCCAACCTGTAACTCATTTCTGTCCTCAACCTAAGTGTTGGAATTAGAAGCATGAACCACCACCTTCATGCTGAGGATCGAACCCAGGGCTTCATGCATGTAAACACTCAGTCCACTGAGCTGCCGGTGTTTGAGATGACGCCCATGCTTAACTTGATTTCAGCATCACTCACTATATACATACACATCAGATGGTAAACTATAAATGTAACTTTTATTTAATAACTCTGTTTAATTTTTTTAAAAAAATTGACTGGAGGGTCAATTGTACAGTGCTTTCCTAGTATATACAAAGTCTTGAGTTCCATTTCCAACACCATAAAATTAACACTCCCCCCAAAAAAAGAAAAAATAAATGAAATAAACTAAAAATAATTCAATAAGACTCCCCAGAATTAAAGATAAGTTTGGGGGGGCTGGAGAAATGGCCCATCAGTTAAGAACACAGGCTGCACTTCCAGAGGACCCAGGTTCTATTCCAAGCACCTACATGGAGGCTCATACCCCCCCAGTTCCAAAGGATATGACGCCCTCTTGAGAGTACTGCATGCGCATGGTCCATAGACACATATACAAGCAAAACACCCATACACATAAAAGAAAAAAGAAAAGAAAAAATTAAGAGAGTTTGGTGTAGGGACTTGCAAATGACCTATATCAATCCCTAAGGGTCAGGACCGACAAAAGATTCTAGCAGTCCCCCGGGGGCAGTTATAGGTTCGGATCAAGGATCAGGACTCACAGTGATGGGGCAACGCCTCCAGATGTCTTAGAAACAAAGAGACGTCATCACAACCTCAAAAATTACCAGGGCTTTATTCCCTCAGAATTCAACTTTTCATCCTTTCTTAAGCTGAGAGGTGACCTCTACCAATGAGGGGGTGAGTCAAAACATGGCGGTCGCTCCCACCTGAGAGAGAAAAGCTGGAAGTGCCTGATGCAATGCCAAGGACCCTCTTTAGACAACGTCAAGCCTGCCACAAGGGCAGCAGGCAGGCCAGACAGAAGTAGGCCAGTGGCCCCAGGGGATGAGTTAAGGTGCCTGTGATGATGAACCAGTGTCCTTGGCTACACTGTGAGAGTGAAAAGGACCCAGAGGAGCAAAGTGGGTCAGCTTAGAGCACCCATCCAGTTTCTATGGGCCCAATATCACACAGAATACGATAGCTCTGAAGACTGTGTAGAAACGAGTGTGTATTAGGAAAGCAGAAATAAAGCCAAGGTAAAACTGGGGGTGGAGTGGAGTGGGGGTAGGGCAGCCATAAAAGTATATAGACATAAATACCAGCCAACTGTACTACTCAGGAAACTGGAGCAGGAAGATGACTTAAGCCCAGGAGTTTGAGGCCAACCTGGGCAAAACTGTAAGCCCTGGTCCCAAAACAAGAATACAAATAAGAAGTGTCTGTTATAATACCAGCTACCCACTCAGGAGACTGAAACTGAGGAGCATACATTTGAGGCCAGCCTGGGCTACAGAGGAAATTCAAGACGAGTGTGGCTTAGTGAGACCCTGTCTCAAAACAAAAGATACAAAGGGAGCTGGGAATGGGGTTCGGTGGGAGAGCATTTGCCTAGCATACCCAAGGTCTTGAATTCGATCTTCAGTACCCCAAAAGAAAAATGGAAAAAGCAGAGGAGCGGGAAGCAGGTTACCTAACAAGTAGACAGCTGCTAGGGGGAGGGGGAGCACCATGTAATTAGTTTCATGGAGTCACAAGATTCCTCATGTAAAAGTCCTTGCACCTGGGCAGTGGTGGCACACACCCAGGTGAATCTCAGCACTCACGAGGCAATGGCAGGTGGAACTCTGAGTTCAGGGCCAGCCTAGTGAACACAGTGAGTTCCAGAACTGCCACGTCTACACAGAGAAACTCTGTCTTGAAAAACACAAAATATCCGTGAAAAATAAGGCAAATGTATTTTAGAGCAATGTGAATCGGTGGCTCACCAGTCTAGTATTATAACGCATCTAGTATTATAACATTTCTCACATTGACACTGGCCCCTAGGAGCCAGCAAAAGAGCTGCTGACGGAGAATCCCGAAAGCGGGACACATCTATTTTCCCTAATGCCTACACACCAAAAATTCTAGCAGGGATTTTGCAAATCTTTGGGGAGGGCTCTGTATCTCCATGGAAACTCAAATAATCATGGACTTGGGCACGAAACACACTAAAGTGCTGTCAGGTTTTCATATGACACACACAGATAGATAGCAGGTAATCTCTTCAAACCGCAGTGGGAAAGGAAAAGCCGGTTTGCTCGTCCCAGTAAAATAAACCTCACAGTTAGCAAGGGCTCAGTTTTCATCGTAATACCTGGGAGACATGCTCCCCGCCCCCACCACCTTCTGCCACTCTCTCTAATTTCTAACCACATCACTGAAGCATCAGGATGGTCGTCACAAGCGACCGGATGACTCAAGGCAGCCCAGCCATGCAGGAACTGAGAATAGGCAAACATAGTAACCAAGAGCGGGGCAATCCGACCCTTTCAGACTCTGACCATGGATCCCAAGCTCCCATGGCTTTGTTTACAACGCTGAGATTAAAAACAAAGGCCCCATCGTCTGACTTTGAAGGTCGAGTGAGACCAGTCACTGAGAAATAACTTTTCACCACTGGACTCTCAGAAGAGCTCAGAGAGGTAGTGATCCAGCTCTACTGAAGCAGGGCCCTGAGTCCAGGCAAACTCCAACCCCACTAGGCAACGGCGGGAAAGTGGCTCACAGCCTAACCAGGGTGTGCAGCTGGACCAGCGTATACAAAGAGGGGTTCGTCCACAAACACACGCACACCATTCTTCAGGGACAGCGAGGCCAGGCCTTCAAGGCGTTCACACAGACAACCGTGACCCCATTATGACAGCTCGGGCGTTCTTAACTTCAGTCGGTCATTTTTGGAATGAAAAGCTCCTCTCGCCAAACGGGATGCGCAGAAACAAATAGATCCGCCATCTGGTGGATCGAGAACTCACTGAGCCGGCCACTGCCTGTGACCAAGGACCCCAGTCAGGGGTCATATGAGTTGGAGGTCATAAAGGGCTCCGCCAAGAGTCACCAAAATAGGGAAATCTGGGGTGGGAAGATGGAGATGCGGCCCGCATCTTCCCCGCTTAGTTCAGCAAGCGGATTCTGTCAGCCCCAATTAAACCAAACCAAAACAGGAAGCGCCTGCCCAGAGAACGGAGCAACGCGCCGTGCCGGTACCTGGTAGCACTGGGTCCTGCTCCTCCGCGTCCCGCAGCTCCGCGCCGCGCTCCCCCACCGGCTGCTGCTCCTCCCGCGCGGAGGGCGCCGAGGGCTCCCCTAACGCGCCCCTGGGGGCCGGGCTTGGTGAAGCCGAGCTGTCCGAGGGGCTGTCCGGGCCCCAGGCGTCCCAGAGCCAGGGCGCGTGCGCTTGCTCCAGCAGCCGGCGGCCCAGGCGGTAGCGCAGCAGCTCGCGGTAGCACGGCGCGTATTCGTCCCAGCGCGGCTCCCGATAGCGCTTCATATACTCGCTCTTCACCCCGCTGCCCGGGGACATGGTGCCGCGCGCCGCCGACTGCCTGTTCCGCGCTGCCGCCTACGGGTGCGACCGGACTCAGAGCCGCGGCCCGCCGCGCGGTTCAAACCCGGAGCCCCGCCCGGACTGGAGGGCGGAGGCTGGGGCAAGGAGGGGCGGAGAGGGGGCGGGTCTGTGACGGGTGTTTCTGGGAGAGGGCGGAGTCCTGGCGGGGGCGGAGTTCCAGGCTGGGAAGGCCCCTAGTTCAGGTAATAGCGGGGGCGGGGTTCCAGGAGGGATTCCAGGCGACGCGACCTGTCTAGGTGGACTGGTCCTCGTAGGTGGTCACCAGGGGGTCTGTCCAACCCGGTAGAGGTGGAGACCACCGGACTCAAGGTGACGGGACAGGGGATCTTAGGTTCCCAGGCACCCTCCTGGGCGAGGAGTCAGGAATTCTAAGAGCAGCGTCCTTACCTCCTGCCTGTTCTATCCTCTGCTCTCCGGAGGTCAGCAGAGATCGTGGCGCAGCAGCTACAGCGCGAACAGCGTTTCTCCTTGCGCGTCCTCCACCAAGATGTCGCCGATGGAGCGGTGGCTCCGCGGTCCTACGGCAGCCGGAGGCGAAGGCGCCGCCCCAGCCTGAAGCCTGCACCTCCCCGCGCGCCCGCCGGGCCCCCGCCCGCTCCTGCGCTCGCGCCTGGGGCGCTGCTGTGAACCCCCAGCTCGCTCGCCCACTCGCTACTGGGGACCTCGGTAGCAGACTTCAGCTCTAGGTGCAATCTGTGCCTGTGAGCAACCAACACCTAGACCAGGGCCAAATCCTGTGTCCCGATTCCTTCCTCTTTTCACAACGCTCGGGTTCTCAGGCCTTAGTGATTTTTTATTATTGTTGATGATGTTGTTGATGTTGCTATTTTAATACATTCACTCCTCTCTCCCCTTTTTGAGACAAATCGCGTGTTACCAAGGCTGGCCTAGAACTCATTCCGGAGCCCAAGCTGGTCTTGAACTCCTGATCCTTCTCCAGTCAACCTCACAAGTGCTGGAATTAGCAGGTATAAGCCGCCTCACCTGCCCTTGCCAACTTACTAGAGGCCAACTTTTGTAAAAATAAATAAATAAAATAAAATAAAACCCAGGGCCTGCTCAAGGACCTGGTGCAAATGTTTGGCTTGGGCTCTAATGGACAGTGTCACAGGGTTGTTACTGCTGTAATCCTGCTCTGCAGATGGCTTTTGTAAAAGTAAGCCTTGACGCAATCGCTGCAGGAAGATTTGAAAGGAAAGGCATCCAGGAAGGAGAACATTTAAAAAAAAAGAAAGAAAGAAAGAAAGAAAAAGAAGGAAGGAAGGAAGGAAGGAAGGAAGGAAGGAAGGAAGGAAGGAAGGAAGGAAGGGAAAAAAAGCAGGTCCAAGCGGGATGTTTCCAGGAAGCAGATCACTCTGGAGTTTCTGCAGTTCAGATGAACTATTCCCATGTGTCTACACCTGCCTGGACCCTTTCTTAACTGAAAGACCTGAATGTAAGACACTAAGGCTGCAGGGTATTCACAGCCTAGGTGGCTGTCCTGAGAACCTGAACTGATTATCTGGTGGTATTGTCCGTGTTCTGGAGAAACAGAAATGACCACAGCCGCTGCTGAGATTCCCACAGACACCAGGCTCCTTCCCCTCCCCCTCAACAAACCGCGGAACCCCCTCACTGCATTCCCTTTTATTGAAGTGGCTGGGTTGACCTATGGTTTTAGCAATCAAAAGTTTATAAACATTTAGTGACTAGACATGGAGGCACCCAGTAAACCCTAGTACTTCTGCAGTCTCTGAGGCTGCGTAAGGCCTTGTCTCAAAAGCCAGGTAAACAGATTCTGAATTGTGTGGAAGAAATCTTGATGTACCGTGACCTGAGAAATCAGGGCTAGGGTTAGAGCGGTTCAGCTTTTGCTGCCTGACTGCAAGATTCAGTGGATGGGGTTACACGTGGTGCCTGCCCATAATGCAGCTCTCTAGAGCTGAAGGGGAGGCAGAGGCAAGAAGAGAATGAGCTCTGAGCCAGCCTGAGGGCCATACTGAAGCCCTGCCTAATAAAAAGGAAGGAAGGAAGGAAGGAAGGAAGGAAGGAAGGAAGGAAGGAAGGAAGGAAGGAAGNAAAGGAAAGGAAAGGAAAGGAAAGGAAAGGAAAGGAAAGGAAAGGAAAGGAAAGGAAAGGAAAGGAAAGGAAAGGAAAGGAAAGGAGGGAAGGGAAGGGAGGAAGGAAGGAAGGAAGGAAGGAAGGAAGGAAGGAAGGAAAGGAAGGAAACTAGGCATGCAGTCTCATGGTAGAGCACTTGCTTACCATGATTCAAGGGAGGAACAAGTCCCATCTGCCTCTGATTCAGACTGTCACCCTGAACAGGACCACAGCCTGCTACTGCAGAAGCAGTGACTGAAGGTTACAGTATGAGACAAATACGTGTGCACTCTCAAGAGGGCTTTAAGGCTTAGCATCAGCTTTTATATAAATAAAATCAGGATAATCATTCCTAACCTCACTAGTGTCTGTTGTCCATCCTTGAGTTGTATTTCTCTCAGCCCTTGGGAGGCAGAGGCCTATGAACTTGAACCAGCCTGGCAAACCTAGTAAGACCCCATCTCAAAGTTAACAACAGAAGTATGATTTTCATTATTTGGGGAGATTGCTTTGGTTTTTTTTTTGAAACAGTTCCTGGTCTGGTTTGGAACTCCCTGTGTAGACAAGGCTGGCCTCAAATTGATGGGCAGTCCGCCTGTGTCTCCCAAGTGCTAGGGTTATAGGCATGCGCACCACACGTAGCTTATGAATTGCTAACAATCGATCCAATGGATCGCACATGCTAGGCAAGCACCCTACCATCTAAGCTGCATTCCCAGGGCTCATTCATAATGTTTTAATTAAAAAAAAAAAAAAAAGTTTAAACCAGGTGTGCTAGCACACACTTTTGATCCCAGCATGGGAGAGGCAGAAGTGGGTGGAGCTCTGTGAATTTTAAGCCAATTTAGTCTACATAATGAGTTTAAGGACATTCAGGACTATGTAGAAAGACCCTGTCTCAGAAAATATATTTAAGATATGAAAAAGTTTAATGTGCATGGGCATTGCCTGTACAAATGCCTGTGTACCCCATGGATGTCCGGTGCCTGCAGAGGCCAGAAGTGGACATCGGAGCTATGAAAGACTGTAAGCCGCCTCGTGGGTGCTAGGAGTAGAACCTGGGGCCTCTAGAAGAACGGGTAGTACTCTTTTTTTTAAAAAAAAAAAAAATTATTTATTTATTTTATGTATATGGGTGCTCTGTATGTACACCTGCGTGCCAGAAGAGGGCATCAGATCACATTATAGATGGTTGTGAGCCGCCGTGTGTGGTTTCTGGGGATTGAACTCTGGAACAGCAGTCAGTGCTCTTAACCGCTGAGCCACCTCTCTAGCCCCAGGTAGTACTCTTAATGACTGAACCATCTCTGTCACCCCCAAAACAAACAAACAAAAAACACCTGAGAGAACAACCCAGAAAGAAGAATTTTTTTGACTCACAGGTTCACAAGTTCGAGTCCATAGATGTTTGGCTCCACGGTTTCCGGGTGTGTGCTGAGGCAGACCATCACGGTGGGGAATGCATGGTAGAGCAGGGCTTTCCACCTCCTGGTCGACCACTGGCAGAGGAAGCGAGAGAGAACTTTAAGGTCAGACCTCCAGGGATCAGCCTCCTTCAGCCACCTTCCATCCTCCCGTGTCCACCACCCCCAGGAACTCATCAAGCTGTGCATGGATCCACCTGTGGATAAATCCCAGGGCATGGGATTCACTCACCTCCCAGAGCGCTGCCTCTAAAAGCTGCAACATGGCAGCACAAGCCTTCAGCACAGGAGCCTTTGAGGGACCTCCTATCCAATCCTAGCCAATGCTTTCTGGTTCAAAGATAGCTCCGCCCAGGATCTTAGTCGTGTCCTTGGGACTCTGCTTCCCTCTCAGGGACTTTCTTCTCGGCTCTGTGTAAATGGATTTCCTTCACACATTTGCGGTGCAGAGCGACCCTATCTATCTACAAGACAATGTCCTACCATCCCCTCTCCCCTTTATCCCCCATCACCTTGGCTGGAACTAATGAGTCAAGCTGGGACATTGAAGTCCCCAAGCATCAAGCCTTCTTCATTGTGCAGACCCAAAGGAAGGGCTTGTAACCTGGCTGGGCCCAATTGAGCATTGTCAGGGTCCCCAGTACCTGAGGTCCTGAAAGGAGCTGGCAGAGCTCTCAGATTGACCCAGACAGCTGAATGAAAACAAAGATCTTTGGGGCTGGAGAGTTAGCTCGCAGTTAAGAACACTCGATGCTCTTGTAGAGGCCAATGTTAGATTCCCAGCACACGGCAGGCAGCTCACAGCTGTCTGTAACTCCAATCCCAGGGGATCCAACACCCTCCCCTGACCTCCTCAAACACCAGGCATGCATGTAGTGCACATGTATACTTGCAGACAAAGCACTCATATACATAAAATAATAAAATAAATGAATCTTTTAAAAAATAAGAATTTTTAAAGTCCTCAATGACAGCTCAGAAATGATTGGCTGGCCCCTTCCTTGACCATCTACAGCAGACACCGTGGAAACACTGTGGAGAGTGAAGCTCAGGACAGTGTCTGTGGCTCTGGGTTGTCCCGATGGCTGTTACCCTTATTTCTCCAGGAAAAAAATCAAGCTTTGACATTGAAGCACGTAGGAAGTCAGAGTCGGAATCATCCTCCTCCAGCATGACCTGGACCCCTGAATATGCAACAGCCACAGAACCAACCGTGCCTGCATGCTGTCTCTCTGCATGTTGTCTCTGCAGCTCACCACCACCACCCCCCAATAGTGGCTTTTGAGGCTCAGAGGGAAAACTGCCAGCACCCTTCACTCCCCCAGCCTGAGAGGCACAGATGTTCCACGTGGAGCCTGCCAAACTCAAGCTCTGATTAGACTCCGCCTCTTCTCACCTGAGAAGCCTCAGTTGGGACTGATGCCCCCCAGAAACCCTAAGCCTCTGCTCTCCACAGCCTCCAGTCTCTTATCAGCCATGACACTCTTCCACCTCTGCCCTGCCGCCTCTCTTCCTCCCTGGTGCCTGCCCTCCCTTCCCTCAGTCCCCCCTCTCCTTTTACCCTCCCCCACTCCATTTCTACCTCTCTTTGCCTCCTCCCCTCCAAAGCCTTGAAGCCTAATGCCTCTGCCTCCCTCCAACCATTTCCCCCATACCCCCACTCTTAGAGCCATGTAACAAAGAAACAAAAATGTCCCCAATTACTTTGACTGCTAGATAATAAGCTGTCAAATGAAGAAGAACAGTGTGATTACCATGGCAATTTATCAGAACACAAAATTCTATGTGCAGCCTCATTTGGCTGCACTAGAAACACCTGCTTGGAGAACGTGCCCAAATAAAGTTTCACTGTTGTCTTCTATAATACAGGCTGCTGCTGCTGCTGCTGCTGCTGCTGCTGCTGCTGCTGCTGCTGCTATTGATACTGATGATGCTGGTAGTGCTGCTGGTGGTGGTACTGATGTTGATAATGGTGGCACTGATGATGCTGATGATGATACTGGTACTGCTGCTGCTGGTGATGATGCTGATAATGCTGGTAGTGATGTTGATAATGGTGGCACTGATGTTGATGATGCTGATGATACTGGTACTGATGCTGCTGGTGATGATGCTGATGATGCTGGCTGGTACTGATGTTGATAATGGTGGCACTGATGTTGATGATGCTGATGATACTGGTACTGATGCTGCTGGTGATGATGCTGATGATGCTGGTACTGATGTTGATAATCATCATGCTGCTGATAATTAGCTTGCTCCTCTTGTATTTTTTTTCTTTTTTATTATTTTTAACTGAAAATTGTTTTTCATACATACAACATATTTTTGATCATGTTCCCTCTCTCAAAAAAAGAGAAACAAACAAACAAACAAAAGCAGAAAAGCAAGAAACAAAACCTCCTCAAAAACCAAAAATTAAGAATCAAAAGAAATAAGCCAAAGACCATTAAGATAAAATATAAAATGTCAAAACAAAGCAAAATGAAACAAAAGTCCATGAAAATGGCACTGGGTTTGTTTTCTGTTGGCAATTACTCCTGGACATGGGGCTCACCCTGGAGTGTGCTGATCCTCCCCGTGATGCATCCTTAGAGACCCTCCCCGTGATGCATCCTTAGAGAAAACTGTTCCTCATATGCTGGAGGCGGTGACTCATTCACCTGCCGCTGTGTGGATGTGAGTTCTTACATTTCCATAAGGGGACAAGCACCCCCTGCCCAGTGACTGCCCATAGCTCAGTATATCTACACCCCAACTCCTCTGCTCCCCGTAAAGTTGGCCCCCAGAGCTATTGGGAGCAGGAGAGCCCTTTAAAGGATTACTAATGACTGCTGCTCTGCTGCCGTGGGTGTCCCTTGAACCAAAGCTGAGGATGCTTCAGCTGAGTTGTCCTGGGTTTAGAACCTGGGCTCTCAAAAAAATAGTCCACGAGCAACCATCATTCTTGGCCCACGGTCCCATTTGTGAAGACCTTAGAAGACATTTATCTTCATCCTTGATTAGAAGACTGACTTCCTTTCTACCTCTCAAGGAAAGATTTTCCTCTGTCCATCTGTCTGTCTGTCTATCTGCCTGCCTACCTGCCTGTTTGTCTATCTGCAGGTTCTAGTTATGACTGGGCCTGGAGAAGAGCAAGACAAAATTACGAATAGAAAACATCTGCATGGTGTGGTGGCACATGTCTGTCCTCCCAGCTCCTCAGGAGGTGACTCAGGACAGACAGATCACAAGCCCCAAGGCCCAAACTACAGCATTAGTCTAAGGTCAGCCAGAACAACTCTGTGAGAGCCTGCCTCTATAAAGTAAACAATGGAAAAGGCTTGAGGACAGAGCTGAATCGAGAGTTCTTGCCTAGCATGCACCAACCCCTGCGTTCGATCCCCGCAGAGTATGATAGTGCACACCTGTAATCCCAGCACTGAGCAGGTATAGGCAGAAGAATCAGAAATGTAATGTCATCTTCAGTTACACAGTAGGTCTGAGGCCCTGTCTCAAAAATAAGCATACACACTGTCTCAAAAATAAGCATACACACACCCCAACAGTTGTGATTGTTTCTTGGGGTAGAAAGGAGGGAAGGGTATTAATTTTGAGTGTCCCATGAATCAAAGCAAACAAATATATAGGTAGAGATAGATAGGTGTATAGATATAGATGTAGGTATAGATATAGACATATATACATATATGTGTGTGTACATATGTGATTATATATTTATATGGATATATACATATATATGTGCATGAGTATTCAAATAAAGTTTTCTTTGTCAGACTTATCTAAAAGTAAATGGTCTAGATGTTAGACAAGGATTTTAATCTTCCTAAGGGGAGGTCTGTCTTTAACCACTCCTAAGGAACAATTGCTGAACCTTTGGCATGTATGTTCCTCGTCATAACAGGAATACAGTCTGACGGTAGCCATTGACCTTGAATCCGTAGACGACTCCTTACTACAACCCTCCTGGGACACATGCTTCTTTTCATTTTTAATTTTTTAATATTTATTTATTATTATACATAAGTACACTGTAGCTGACTTCAGACGCACCAGAAGAGGGTGTCAGATCTCATTATGGGTGGTTGTGAGCCACCATGTGGTTGCTGGGATTTGAACTCAGCACCTTCAGAAGAACAGTCAGTGCTCTTAACCGCTGAGCCATCTCTCCAGCCCCCTAAATTTTTTATTTTTAAATGTATATGCATGCACGCGCAAACACACACACACAAACAAGTATCCATGTGTGTGTGTGTGTGTATGTATGTATGTATCTGTGTGTGTGTCTGTGTGTGTGTGTCTGTGTGTGTGTGTGTGTGTGTGTGTGTGTGTGTGTGTGTGTGTGCAGTTGCCCATGGATTCCAGAAGAGGGAGTTGAATTCTGTGGAGTTAGAAGCAGTTGTGATTATCTTATGCTGGTGCTAGGAACTGAACCCTAGACCTTTACAAAAGCAGTATTTGCTCTTAATGTCTGAGGCATCTTTCCAGCTCCTCCCCCTCCTCCTTCCCCTCCTTCTCTCCCTCCTCTGCTTCCTCACCCTCCTCACCCTCGGGAGACAAGAACTCACTGTGTAGGCTAGTCTAGTCTAAAACACATGGCAACCCTCCTGCCCTTTCCACGGCCTCCAAGTTCTGCCTTAGAGGCATGAGTCACTAGAGTGAGTTAATCAACACTCTTTTATCATCACTGCTCCAGGCTGCTGTCCGATTCGGCTTTGGAAACTCGGTAGACAGCTCGCTAGACCTTTCCTCTAACAGTACAGTTCTTGTCCTCTTAAAATGGAAGCACACATCAATAATAGAGGATCAGAGGTTGGAGGCGGAGGAGAGGCAGCATGTGCCTCAGAATAGAGCACTTTCTGGTAGACTGCGATGACTGCAGCTGTGAAGGGCTTCGAGGATCTCTCTAAGGTATCAGGCTGACTGAAACAGACAAGTAACTCCATAGCAGAGTGTTTGGTACCTGACCTGTGGAGGTAGAATGCTGTTACTTGGTACCTGACCTATGGAGGTGGAGTGCTGTTACTTGGTACCTGACCTGTGGAGGTAGAGTGCTGTTACTTGGTATCTGACCTGTGGAGGTGGAGTGCTGTTACCTGGTATCTGACCTGTGGAGGTGGAGTGCTGTTACCTGGTACCTGACCTGTGGAGGTGGAGTGCTGTTACCTGGTACCTGACCTATGGAGGTGGAGTGCTGTTACCTGGTACCTGACCCATGGAAGTGGAGTGCTTTTACCTGGTACTTGACCCATGGAGGTGAAGTGCTGTTACCTGGTACCTGACCCATGGAGGTGAAATGCTGTTACCTGGTACCTGACCCATGGAGGTGGAGTGCTGTTACCTGGTACCTAATCTATGGAGGTGAAGTGCTGTTACCTGGTACCTGACCCATGGAGGTGGAGTGCTGTTACTTGGTACCTGACCCATGGAGGTGGAGTGCTGTTACTTGGTCCCTGACCCGTGGAGGTGAAGTGCTGTTACTTGGTTCACTAGCTTGGTTCACCTGGTGAGACCGCTGTCTTTCCAACTCTGGAACAGCATGAAACACACTGCATCCTTCAGGCCCTTGAAACCTGTGTTGCCTCCTGTTTGGAGACAGAGGCATCCATTAGCAAGCCATTTTCTTTGAATGTTAGAGGTTCCAGGATGATTAAGTGAAGTCCCTTTCCCTGGTGACGAGGGAACAGTTTAAGAGCCATGCCAGGCCTAAGCCCCTCTTTACCCTCTCCACAGCATACACTCCCCCACATGGGCATCAGGATACGTGTGTGGTGCAGTTAGTGTTGGGTTTGCCTTGTTCCCTCTGTTGTTATTAGGACAGGGTCTTACTGTGCAGCTTTCACTGACTTGGAACTAGATGAGCATACCTTGGAACTCACGAAGATCTGTCTGTCTCTGCTTCTAGAGTTTTGAGAATAACGGGATGTGACACTGTGCCCTAGTGCGTTTGTTACTTTTTTAAATAAAAGAACTAAAAGTGTATGTATGCATTGAACATTGAAGTTTAGTATGCTCAGCATGAGATGCTCGGAGACCCCGCCCTGTTCTTCTGGCCCTTGGTGTCCTTGGGCTGGGCACTGTCCCTGGATCTTCAAATGCAGGTGGCTCAGCAGGCGAGGGGAGAAAAGTTGCTTTCTTCTACAATGGCCAATGGTGATCCAGAAAACAGGTCAGGGCTGGGGGCAACTTTAACCAGCTGTGACACACTGTGGGTCTGTCTGACTCTCTAGTGCTCTTTAACAGAGATTGCCAAGCAGTCCCCCCATCTCACTAGATCTCCGTGCAAGACTGAGGATGTGGCTCAGTTGGTAGAACGCTTGCCTAACACACACAGTCTGGTTTGATCCCACCCGTACCACATAAACCTGGCACAATGGCCCAGCCTGCAATACTAGCACTCAGGAAGCAGAGGATCAGAAGGGAGGATCAGAAGTTCAAGATCATCCTTGGCTGTATAGAACATTCAAGGATAGCCTGGGCTATGTAAGACCCTGTTTAAATAAATAAAGAACCTTAGTACAAATCTGGAAATTATATTGACTGACATTTTATTTTACCCGTATATATGTATATACGTGTGTACGTATGTATGTATGATGTGTATGTGTACACACATGCCACAACAAGAGTGTGGAAGTCAGAGATGATTCGTCCTCTCTACCGTGTGGGTCCCGGGCATAGACTCTAGTTTACCAGGCTAGACGGCAAGCATCCCAGTGGCAACAGTGGTTAGCCTGAGCCCACAGTTGCAGGCTGTTGAATTCGGGAAATGGGTTTGGCCATTGTCTAGAAGTCCTTGTGCTACCTCAAAATTCGGCAGGTTTTCTACTTTATTTTTTTATTTTATTATTATTTTTTTAATTTTACTTATTTAATATATGAGTGTTCTGCTGCATATACATCCTTCTGCCTGAAGAGGGCATCAGATCCCCCTATAGATGGTTGTGAGCCACCCTGTGGTGGCTGGGATTTGAACTCAGGACCTCTGGAAGAGCAGCCAGTGCTCTTAACCGCCGAGCCATCTCACCAGCCCGGTTTTCTACTTTCAAGCGTTGACAACCATGAACACAGGATTAGCAATATCACTTTTAGAACGTAATTGTTCAACCACCTGATCTTTGACTGGCAAACTTTGCTAGCACACAGCCCACAATGTAGTATATACACAGGATTTACAAAGGGCGCCTTATGGATTTCTCTTTTTTAACTTTATTATTATTTTATTATTTGTGGGAGGCCATGTGTGTATATAAATCAGAGGACAGCTCTGTGGATTTAGCACTTCCCTCCCACCTTCCCATGGGTTCTGTGGTTCAGATTTTTATCATGAGGTTCAGTGGCAAGCACCTTTCACTACTGAGTCACGTTGCCGTATCACCACAAACAACTTGTGGATTGAGGATTTGTCCGTTTGGTTGGTTTGTTTGTCTGTTTTTTGTTTTGGTTTGTTTGTTTGTTTGTTGAGACAGGGTTTCTCTGTGTGGCCCTGGCTGTCCTAGAACTTGCTTTGTAGATGAGGCTGGCCTCGAACTCAGAGATCTACCTGCCTTTGTCCCAAGACTGCAGGGATTAAAGGTGTGCGCCACCTTACTTATGAATTTCTTTGATGCTCTCTGCCAGGTTCCTTTGAGGTAATAGCTGAGCACAATGTGGTGGTTTGAATGAGAATGGCATGTATTTATCTTGATGTACTCTTTGGGAATGAACACAATATGGGGGTTTGAATGAGAATGGATCCCATAGGTTCATATGTGTGAATGCTTGGCCACCACTTAATGGAACTGTTTGGGAAGGATTAAGAGGTGTGGTCTTGTTGGAGGTTTCAAAAGCCCCCACCAGGCCCCAGATTCATATTCTCTCTCTCTCTCTCTCTCTCTCTCTCTCTCTCTCTCTCTCTCTCTCTCTCTCTCTCTGCCTGCAGATCAGGATAAACAATTGTCCAGCATCGTGCCTAACTGCTTCCTGACTTGATGATGATGGACTAAACCTCTAAAACTGTAAGCAAAGCCCCCAATTAAATGCTTTCTTTTATAAGAGTTGCCTTGGTGATGGTGTCTCTTCGCAGTGGAAGAACACTAAGACACAGAGTCCTAAAAGTCTTTACTATTGTTACTGATGGTCAATGACCATATATATTCTTTTTTTAAAGATCTATTTATTTGTTTGTTTGTTTGTTTGTTTTTATGTATGTGGGTACACTGTAGCTGTACAGATGGTTGTGAGCCTTCTGCTTGCTCCAGCCCAAAGATTTATCTATTATTATAGATGAGCATGTCAGATCACATTACGGGTGGTTGTGAGTCACCATGTGGTTGCTGGGATTTGAACTCAGGATCTTCAGAAGAGCAGTCAGTGCTGTTACACACTGAGCCATCTTGCCAGCCCATATATGTTCTCCAATCACCCCCAGAAGCAATCTTTTAGGGCCAACTGTACCCTCCTTTTCATTGGATTTTAGCCAAAGGCCAATAAATGAAACATCTTTCTTTAAAAAAAAATTCAAGGTTTTTCGGCACGTATCCTATTATTCTGGTATCTATCTATCTACCTACCTACCTATCTATCTATCTACTTATCTATCTATCTATCTATCTATCCATTCATTCATTCTAAATCAGGATCTTGCTCACTGTATAGCTCTTTTTTTCTTTTTAAATTTTATGTATTATTATTATATATAAGTAAACTGTAGCTGACTTCAGACGCACCAGAAGAGGGCGTCAGATCTCACTACGGGTGGTTGTGAGACACTATGTGGTTGCTGGGATTTGAACTCAGTACCTTCAGAAGAGCAGTCAGTGCTCTTACCTGCTGAGCCATCTTGCCAGCCCCTGTATAGCTCTTAACAGGCTGAAACTTGATATATAGATTGGGCTGACCTCAAACTTGCAGCAATTTTCCTTTTTTTCCTGCCTGTGTCATTCGGAGCTTACTTACTGTCTTGAGCCACCAAACACAGCTTCTCTCTGGCACTTGCCTGAGCCTGGTGTGGTAGCACACAGTTTTAATCCAAAAGCTAGGCATGCAGAGGCAGGCTCTCCATGAGTTTGAGACCAGGCAGAACTATACCATCTCAAATAAATACAAACATTTGTCTCAAAATAAATGGATAAATAAATAACACACACCCTTAATAGGTCCCAGTTATTTCCGGTAGTGTAGAGCATGCCCAGAAGGCCTATCTGAGGGCCCAGGTCAGAAGCTACAGCCAGTCACAATGTCTCATCCTGCCTGAGTGACTGTGGTATCCATTATGATTAGTGAAACTCCCTTGGTGACACAAACAGACACAGAAATTCAAACTGCTTCCCTTTCCATGTTCAACACATGTGACAAGCCCAGACTTTTCCAAACCCACCTGCTGGGGCCTTCGGGGACTGTGCCTTCTGTTAGGCATCTCCTGGGTAGCAGCCACCGTGGATTAGGTGGTAAGTGATACCACGGCCAGGTCCACATGCCCAGACACCCAGCCTTATGCGGGCGTTCATCAAAGCCTGCGCAGTGTGTCAGAGCTATAAATAGCTCTCCAGCCCCTGCGCTAGGTTCAAGGTGTTCCTAAGAGTAAAGGGTACTGTTAAGGTGAGAGGAAAGAATGTTTTTTATCATTTCAAGAGCATCAAGACAAGCCTATATAGAATCCAGGATTTTCAGGTTAATTTCCTACAGGATTAGTTTTAGATTGGGTTTAAGACAAGACAGCAGAAAGCCAGAAACCTTAAATGTTGGGGCACTGGCTGGTTGAAAGGGTGGAGGGGGAAGGGACCCAAGACTTAAGTTTTCAAGTAGCTAAATGATCTAATTTACTGAGGAGCAGACAAATGCCACTACCCAACACAGCAGAGCCTCAGCAATCCAGCCTCTGTAAGGAAGGGCTCACGGGCTGAGCCTACCTCGGTCTGTCCACTGGAGGGCTCAGAGACAGAGGCAAGCCTTGTCTCTGCTAAGGAGTTATGTGGAGGTGGGCAGTGCTGAGCAGTACCTCAGGCCCGAGGGAAGGGTAGTAAGGATGCTAATAGTCCAGACTGTGGCCCTCCGAGAACAGCCTAGCCCAAAGAGGACCGCTCACTCTTAAGAGGAAGAACATGTGTTCAGGGCTCCTTTGTTTGTTTGGCTGGTTAGTTTTTGGTTTTTGTTTTGTTGTTGTTGTTGTTCTTTTGGGCTTTGTTTGTTTGTTTGTTTGTTTTTATTTTTGGAGGCAAGGTTTCTTAAGGTCCAGGTTGGCCTCAAAGTCTTGATCCTCTTGCCTCTATGTCCTGGGTGCTGGAATTCCAGGCTTGTACTACCATAGTCAGCTAGGGCAGTGGATTTTAAAGATGTGTCTGCAACTGCTCTCTGGCCAGTGGCTAATAAGACATCCAACCACAGACAGAATTCTAGAGCTTTCTGCTGGGGCAGTGTGATCACACGGGCCAGCATCCTGTGTGTTGAGCTGGCTGTGCTCTGCTGGCCAGCGCTGGCTCGCACCCTCCACCTTCTGCTCCCACAGCGTGGTCACACCGGGGTGGCCGCTCACATCGGGGGGCCTTCATACTCTTCCCAACCCAGAACCCAGGCAGGTCTGGTGTCTAGTCAGAGTCCCGGAAGCCACCTCAGTGACACACTGGTCACCTCTCCGTTTCTCTCACATCACCACATTCTCCAGGAAAGGGAATCACACTCCCACGATCCGTGCCTCAGAGCCTTGTGATGACAACCTGTGTGAACATGGGACAGGGACCAGGACTGGCTCCCGGCTCGGAGCGACACTCAAGCCCTATCTGGCTCTGAGTCGCTATCAGATTTTCCTGTTTAGCAGCCTCCTGAGGCTGTACTTAGCCCTCGGCTGGCTTTCTCTCTCTCTCTCTCTCTCTCTCTCTCTCTCTCTCTCTCTCTCTCTCTCTCTCTCCCTCTCTCCCTCCCTNCCCTCCCTCCCTCCCTCCCTCCCTTCCTTCCTTCCTTCCTTTCTTCCTCCGGTTCCTGTTCTTTTGTAGCCTTATCTGGCCTGGTACTTAGTAACCAAAATGTAACCCTGTTAGGCCTCAAATTTGTCATTCTGCCTCAGCTTCTCAAGAGATGGGATTAACAAACCTACATCATCTGTTTCTATATTTTTAATAGGCTCTAGGTACATAGCCCAGGCTGGCCAGGACCTTAACGCTTCTCCTGCCTTAGCCTCCCGTTGCTGAGATTATAGGCATATACCATGACACTGGGCCTACTTCCACCTTTCCTGATAGAAAATATGGACTCCTTCCATCATTGTCATCCAGAGTGCTGAGTTACCATGGGTCATCAGTCACAAGCCCTGTTACTGGGGAATGGGCTCCATCTGGCTAGAGAGCTATGTTCACAGGAAATGCTTAAGACTTTGCTTCTGGAAGGCCCAAACTAGACAAAAGCACATGCTATTTTTGTTGTTATGTAAAGATGCAAACTGTTCTCCGTGACTCTTGGAGATGATCTTCCTGCACACGGGCAGAGGGAGGACCGAGCTGTGTATCACTGAGATGACTCATCTGTAGCATTGTTATCCATGTTTCTCCCCATGACTGCCTCATTTCAAGTTCTGTGAGCCATCAGACTCTGCGTCACACTCCTGAAAGCACAGGGTCTTTTGTTCAGATCAGAAGGTCACGGGGACCCACAGATGCAATGATAGGATTTCTCGTTGAAGGTAAGAGGCCATGATGTTATTACTACTGTGTGGGTGTGCACACGTGAGTGCGGAGACGCTCTTGGGCTATGTGGAGGTCAGAGGACAGGTTGTAGAAGTCAGTTCCTTTCCTTCCATCACATGGATTCCAGCAGTTACACTCAGGTTTATCAGGCCTGCTGGCAAGCGCCTTTACCTGCTGGTCTGTCTCACCAGCCCTTAACTCTAGTACCCCATACTTCTTTCCTGAATTCCTTTTAAGACATACAGGGTTGGGCTGGAGAGATGGCTCAGCAGTGAAGAGCACTGACCACTCTTCCAGAGGTCCTGAGTTCAAATCCCAGAAACCACATGGTGGCTCACAACCATCTGTAATGGGATCTAATGCCCTCTTCTAGTGTGTCTAAAGATAGTGACAGTATGCTCATATACATAAAACAAATAGATAAATCTTTAGGAAAAAAAAAAAGACACACAGATCATGACATCTGCTGTCCTTGAAGCAGGAGAACATTTGGGGGTACCATTATTCTCAACATGACTCTCTCACTGCAGTGGTGGCACGGCCCTGCCTTGGCTTCAGCTTGTAAGACAGGGTCTTAAGACCCATACCAGAGGCAATTTCTAAAGCCGACACTTTAGTGGGCAAGCACCTGCCTTTCTGAAAACGTTTTGTGTGATATCCTCTAAGCCTAGCAACCTCCATCATGGGGAGGGAGGGTCAGCTGTGCGTTCGTGCAAAAGGTTTATCCCAGCTGGGTATAGACTGTTCACACCCACCCTTGGAGGACTGGGGAGACTCACACAGCCCTCATCTGTGGCTCTCAGTACCCCACAACCTGTTCCATTCGACTTTGCCTTGATTGCAGTGTGGCCTGGGGCTGGGAGTAGGGGGATGGGTTGGCAAGTATGGACCAGAGTAGACTAGAAGGAGGGGCTCCATCTAGGTAGCTACGGAGAAGCCCTCATCCCTGTTAGGGATGAGGTAAAGGCTTTCCAGGAATAGCGTTTGGGGAAGGAACACTCCATTGTATTGTATGTAACCCTATGCTCTATAAATGAACCCAATAAACTCTTTGCTTCCCCAGAGTGAACTTTGTGAAATCATGCCTTGGTTTGTCATTGAGACCTTAGAGGAGACCTCCCCTAGGGAAGGACTTTTAGAAAAGGACACTAATGGAGCCGTTGCATTCCATCGGGGCAATGGGACTGTATAGACACATCAACAGGTGCATGCACACTGGTGCACATGTGCACATACATTCTTGTGCACATAAACTTACAAACATGGACAGACAATGTCTGACAGGGCCTCCTCCATTTCCCTTCCACTCAGAATGAAGAAGCCTTTTCAGGAGGGAGCTGAGCCTCTCTGTCCAGACCCACACTCGTTCCTGTCCCTCTTGCCTTCAGCTCTGCCTTTGCCCACATCCACTGAACAAGCAATCACTCGTGTCCACTCACCCCTTCTGACACAGACTGTTAACTTGGAATTCCTGGCCCACAAGGAAAGTTCCAGAAAGAATCTGTGTATCCGGAGTGTATCTGTGTGTCAGGCTGATAGGAATGCCCACT
Source organism: Mus pahari (assembly GCF_900095145.1). Lineage (NCBI taxonomy): Eukaryota > Metazoa > Chordata > Mammalia > Rodentia > Muridae > Mus > Mus pahari. Next base: position 47,035,094 of record NC_034609.1, read on the forward strand.
CTGCTCTGTTTCTTCATTGTTGTGACAAAGTATCTAACAGGAAGCTCCATAAAGAGAGTGGCTGGGGCTGGTGAGATGGCTCAGCAGGCAAGAGCACCCGACTGCTCTTCCGAAGGTCCAGAGTTCAAATCCCAGCAACCACATGGTGGCTCACAAACATCCGTAACAAGATCTGACTCCCTCTTCTAGAGTGTCTGAAGATAGCTACAGTGTACTTACATATAATAAATAAATAAAATCTTTAGAGAGAGAGAGAGAGAGAGAGAGAGAGAGAGAGAGAGAGAGAGAGAGAGAGAGAGAGAGACAGGCTAGAGAGATGGCTCGGTGGTTAAGAGCACTGAGGTCCTGAGTTCAAATCCCAGCAACCATTGGGTGTGTGGGTCAAGGGCAGCAAGGCCTGTGGTGGGAGTTCTTGGTTTGTGGCAGCAAGAAGTTGCTTGCTGAACAAAAAGCAGCAGTGAGGGCTGGAGAGATGGCTCAGTGGTGAAGATGGTTCAGTGGTTAAGAGCACTGACTGCTCTTCTGAAGGTCCTGAGTTCAAATCCCAACAACCACATGGTGGCTCACAACCATCCGTAATGAGATCTGACACCCTCTTCTGGTGCATCTGAAGACAGCTACAGTGTACTTATGTATAATAATGAATAAAACTTTAAAAAAAAAAAAAAAAGCTGCGGTGAGATGGAAAGTGTCGCTGGAAACCTCAAGGCTTGCCTGTGATCACTTCCTCCACTAAGGCCGCTGCTTTTAAAGGTTCCACAGCTGCCAAAACAGCACCCAAGCCGAGGACCAAGCCTGCCACACAGTTGCCTGTCGGAGGCTGCACTTCATATTCAAACCATAACACCCTCGGTCAAGCCGGCCGGTGGGGAGGGAGATCAGAGGAGAGAGCTCTAAGCTGCCCTGTGTTCCTCTAAACCAGTCCTAAGCCTAGATCTCAGAAAGTGGCCTTATTTGGGAAGAGGGTCTTAAATGTAATAAAATCAAAGAGTTGTTAGGGAGAGGCCTAATTTATGAGTCTTGTGTTCTTACAAAGAATGCGATTGGAATTAGATACAGGGTTAAGGAGGATGCTATTTAAAAGAAATCCCTCCGTCGTATCTAATGCCTGCACCTATTTGTACATTTGTACTAGAAACATCTGGCTCTCAACACAGTAAGTAACAATTATGGCAGTGCAGGCCTGTGATCCCAGTTCTCAGGAGAGTTAGACAAGCCTGGGCTACATAGAGAGATGTGACATGAAAAGTTACCAAAATCAGATTTTGAAACACTTTTCCTTTATTCTCCTTTATCATCAACAACAAAAATCCTATATTTACCTGCCTCAAAAAGGGGGGGGGCACTCTACTCTTCAACAGGGTGCTTGTGGCACTCACTTGTAGTCCCAGTACTCCGAAGGCTGAGGCAGAAGAATTGCCATGACTTTGAACCCAGTCTGGGCTATACTGTAGGTAAAAGGCTAACCAGGGCTACATAGCAAGACCCTGGGTCAAAAAATAAGGAGGAGAGAATGGTCAGTGGCTCACACCTTTAATCCCAGCACTTGGGAGGCAGAGACAGGCAGATCTCTGTGAGTTCAAGGCCAACCTGGTCTACACAGTGAGTTCCAGGGCTACATAATAGAGAGACCTCATCTCAAAAACCAAGATGATGATGATGGTGATGATGATGATGAGTCCAGGTTTGTTTTTGTTTTTGGTTTGGTTTGGTTTTTCGAGACAGGGTTTCTCTGTGTAGCCCTGGCTGTCCTGGAACTCACTCTGTAGACCAGGCTAGCCTCGAACTCAGAAATCCGCCTGCCTCTCGAGTGGTGGGATTAAAGGCGTGCACCACCAAGCCCGGCTTGTTTGTTTTTGGTTTTGAGGCAGGACTTCTCTGTGTAGTCTGACTGTCCTGCAACGCACTCTGTGGACCAGGCTGGCCTTGAACTCATATCCTCTCCTGCCTCTGCCTTTTGAGTGCCAGGATTAAAGCCATCTACCACCACTGCCTAAATAAGTTTAGGTTTCTAAATATTGAAAGATGACAGCAACAAAGTCCGGTCCTTGCCCCTTCCTGCTCCTCAGCCCTTATTTTAACTCTTCTATTTTCCTGCAGCTGGCAGCTGGCAGCCCATCTGGCTTCTGTCCCTATTTTCTCTGGTCCCAGAAGTCACTTGTGGTTCCACAGCTGAGAATTTATCTATGTTTGGGGAAATGCCAGGGATACATTAAACCTGTCTAGAGAATTACATGGGCAGGAGGTTGATTCTACAGGAATTAGCACAAGCATCACTTCCAGGTAGAGACCTGGTCCAGAAAAACAGGGTGGATAAATAGCATCCTCTAGTGAGGGCAAAGCCCTCACAGCAAAATATGCCGACTGGGGGAGGAGAAGGAGGAGGAGGAAGAGGAAGAGGAGGAGGGGGAGAAGGAGGAGGAAGAGGAAGGAGAAGGGGGAAGGAGGAAGTGGAGGAGGGGAAGGAGAAGGAGGAGGGAAGAAGAGGAGGAAGCGGGAGGAGGAGGGGAAGGAGGAGGAAAAGGAAGAGAAGGAAAGCATGGTTATACTTTTCCACTCAGGACCCCAGTAGCCTGGGATTTGGCCCTGTCTTAAAGTCTGTGACTCCAAGAAGCAGCTATTCAGACCCACACAGAACACAGCTCTTGACTCCAGGGGCTGTTACAAGCTTCTTGCACTGCCACAGCTGTGGGAAGGCTCTGCGTCCTTCACCCCTAGCAGATAATGCAGAATCTCGCACCACCTGCGTTCTGACACAGGAGATAATGTCCTGAGCCTCCATGGGCGTGACCTGGGGGGATGAGCAGGCTGAAAGCATGAGGTGACACTGTGTAGAAAAGTCTCTCAGAGATGACACACTCTTGCCTCTGTCCTCTGGTTAAAAAAAAAAAAAAAAAAAGTCCCCTCAAATCTACCACCTGCTGAGCTCTTCTTCAGGGCTCAGCAGGGAGCAACCCGAAGCCTCAGGCACCAGGCTGAAGCTTTCTGTGGGCATCAGGGCTCCCCTGACTCAAATGTTCATGGTGGGACTAAGACAAGCTTCCCCTCTTCCCGCCCCCATATGGATGGAATCCAGGACCTCAAGAATGCCTTGCCTCAGGGCTGGAGAGATGGCTCAGCGGTTAAGAGCACTGACTGCTCTGCCAGAGGTCCTGAGTTCAAATTCCCAGCAACCACATGGTGGCTCACAACTATCTGTAAAGGGATCCGATGCCCTCTTCTGGTGTGTCTGAAAACAGCTACAGTGGACTCACATAGATAAAATAAATAAATCTAAAAAGGAAAAAAAAAAAAAAAAAGGAAAACAGACTGCCTTGTCTCTAAGGGTACTGCATGGATGTGATGCACAGATACACAGAGGTGAAACACCATACACATAAGTGGTTTTGTACTAAAAAGCAAGCAAAACTGGCCAGGGCTACAGAATAAGTTCAAGGATAGCCTGGTCATTAAATAAAATAAAGAGGAGCTGGGGATGTAGCTCAGTGGCTAAAAGCTTGCAAAGCAAGCACAAGATCCTGTGTTCCATGCCCACTACCATAGAAGAGTCCAATTTTGTACTTCAGCATGTAGGGATCCAGCTACCCTCAACCCATTTGTTGAAAACGCCATTCCTCCTTTCTCTGAATCACCTTTTTGCGAATGAGCAGTTGACCATCAGTGGGCAGACTCAGGCGATTGTAAGCAAGATACTGACTTGAACATGAGGTGATAGCCAGTTCTAAACCTTCCAGGCAGGCACGCGGGCTCGTGTACATCCCAGCAACTTTGGAGCATCTTATTCTGTGGTATTCAGTAAGACTGTAGTTTTCTCTTACAAAAGGAAAACTAAGCTTTAGAGAGATCATGAGATTTAGGAATGGCCAATTAGGGGCCTGGCCCTGGTCTCCTGTCAAGCTCTCGGGAGGGGGGTGGGGGGAATGACAGTGGCTGACCTCCATTGGCAGAGTGCTTGCTTGCTTTAGCACTGTGCAGATCCCCAGCACTAAGACAGGGTGTGGTAATAGCAAGTTCCAGGCCTGCGGCAGAGTGAGACCCTGTCCAAGATCACCCTTGGTCTAGGTAGTGAGTTCAAGGCCAGCTTGAGATACTTAAGAGCTGCACACTGAAGGAAGAGAAGAAACAAGCAGCGCTGTTTGTCAACAGAATAATGACTTCTGCCCAGCAGGTCTCCAGGGCAAGGTTCAGGGCTGTCTGGTCTACTCCAAAGGCAACATCCTGGACTCTGGGGAGCTCAGCCTGGCCTGCAGGGTTCAGCATAGCAGTTGCCTGCTCCTGGCCATGTCTGCAGTCTTCAGGGCCTCCTGCTCCAGAGGGCAAGAGGGTCTGTGTCAAAGATTACTTCTGGCTCAATCTTGCATAAGCCACAGTGCACAAGAACTGCTAAGGCTTTGGGTTTGTTTTTTTGGTTGTGTGTGGGTTGTTGTTTTTTTTATGGGGAGAGGGGTTTAGCTTCCTCAATCCTGCTGAAGATTTAGCTGTCTATTTCTGGAGAGGTTTGGAACACACACACACACACACTCACACACACACACACACACACACACACACACACACACACACACACGGAGTATACATGCTCACAGACACGTGCACATGAGAGCTGGACTGCAGCCCAGCCCCGGAAAAGCTGCTTCCCTGGAGACAGATTCTCAAAAAGGAAAAAGCCCACGTGTGAACGCAAATCATTAGGTTGCCTAGAGCCCATCCGTCACAGGATGCCACAGCCACCTGATAGTCAGGAAGCGAAGAGGCTCCAAATGGCCAGACGGAGAGGTTCTTCCTTCAAAGGAGAACTCACAGGGACTCCAGAGAGAGAAGACCGAGTCCACTTCCTCCCAAAGGGGCCAAGAAGCCCACAAGTGACTTTGACAGGCAAGTGGTGGAAGCCCAGCAGTAATCTATATGCTAAATACCTGGGATTGATGTGTCCGCTACACCAACCTCAAGGAAACACGCCCTCTTTCCTGCAGGTCCCTATTGCTTTGTAGATTTGGTCCATGCTAGGATGGGGGATGGGGCAGAAGGGGTACATCTGCCAACAACAGAAACTTCTGTGTAAGTCTACACAATAGGAACGAACAAATGATGACTGGTTAAGTACATAAGTGGATGAGAGGGCAGCCCCTGGTCCAAGGTTCTGAATAACACCGGTGACTACTTCCTCCTCCAGCAGGTGGAGCCTATTCCCAAAATGCCTGGGAGCCAGAGGAAATTGCAGGTTTAAGGTAATTTAGCAGGAGAGACCGAGCAGACAGTATGCACACGCACCACATAGTGAGGGTGACTTCCCAGGCATGCCTATTTTATTCAACAGGAAGTCACTTTGTCACTTCCATGTTTGTTCTTAGAAGATAATGTCAGGGAATTGAAGACCATTCTGTAAACTATCTGACCAGGAGCCAGGCATCCTACGCCTATAATCCTAGCCCTGGGAGGCAGCGGTAGGAGGAGCCTGAGTTCTCAAGGCTATCCTCAGCTACATACTGAATTGGAAGCTAGCCCGGGCAACATGAGATTATGTCTTAACAATAAATGAAACCAAATCAAAATGAAAATATTTGACTAAGGACTTCAGTGCTGTCAAAGTGATTGCAGAACAAGAAGAGGTTGGGATACTGGCACAGCTCAGAGGAGCATCAGCAAAGAGCCCTGCATGTCAGCAAGCACAGTCATTTCATGGAGCCCTGCATGGGTTCCCGGGGTGGGGGGCTTTGGTGTGGGGAGAACTGGAGCATCGTGACAGGGTGGGACCCGGGCTTCATACCATCCTCTGCCTGCACCCTTCCTCTGCCTCCTCAACCCAGACCCTGGCAACCCTGACACCAAGGGCTCAACCTCCTTTACAACTGTCTCCTGTCCAGTTCAAGGATGGTGAAATTGTTTCCATAGAGACTCTATGGCAGTGTGTGTCCGAGTCTCCCCACTACAAAATTCGTGGGAACAACCCTGGCTGCAAAAGGTACCTCCTGGTGTTTTCACATCTGCCAAGACCAGCAAGAGAAGACAGCTTCAGGGAGCAGATGGCAGAATGCTGGCTGGTCACTGTGGACAGAATTTCAGGCCAGATGGAAGCCATCTTGGAGATGACAATGCTTGTTTGCTGCATACACTGCAGATGAGCCATATGGGAGCACCTCTGGAGGACAGGCAACATCACACCACAGTAGAGAGAACACTAAAGGGCTGGTGAGATGGGTCAGCAGGTAAGAGCACTGACTGCTCTTCTGAAGGTCCTGAGTTCAAATCCCAGGAACCACATGCTGGCTCACAACCACCTATAATGAAATTGGACGCCCTCTTCTGGTGTGTCTGAAGACTAGAGAGTACTTACTTATAATAATAAATCTTTGGGCCTGAGGGGGTGGGGCTGACTGGAGTGAGCGGGTTTGACCAGAGCAAGCGGAGGTCCTAAATTCAATTCCCAACATGAAGGCTCAGAACTATCTGTACCGCTACAGTGTATTCATATACATAAATAAATAAATCTTTAAAAAAAAAAAAAAAAACAGCACTCAGGAGGCAGAGGCAGGCGGATTTCTGAGTTCGAGGCCAGCCTGGTCTACAAAGTGAGTTCCAGGACAGCCAGGGCTACACAGAGAAACCCTGTCTCAAAAAACCAAAAAAAAAAAAAAAAAAAGATGGAAGGCAGAGGCAGGCAGATTTCTGAGTTCGAGGCCAGCCTGGTCTACAAAGTGAGTTCCAGGACAGCCAGAACTATACAGAGAAACCCTGTCTCAAAAAACCAAAAACATAAAAAAGAAAAAAGAAAAAAAAAAAAGAAAAAGAGGGGTCTGGCGAGATGGCTCAGTGGTTAAGAGCACCGACTGCTCTTCCGAAGATCCTGAGTTCAAATCCCAGCAACCACATGGTGGCTCACAACCATCTGTAATGAGATCCGACGCCCTCTTCTGGTGCACCTGAAGACAGCTACAGTGTACTTAGATATAATAATAAATAAATCTTTAAAAAAAAAAAAAAGAAAGAAAACACTGGAGAGGCTGCCTAATAGCTGTAGGCTCCAGGGTAACTCTCTGAGGAGGGTATGTGGTCTCACAAGAGGTCACAAGTCTTTGCCAGACTCCCTGGGATTGATAGAACCAAGGACCCCACACTCCCCCCTGCTTTGCCCCAGCTCCCCAACTGCTTCCTTCAGTATTCCACCTGGGCCAAGGACCACAAACCCAACCAGACACTCAAAGGCAGTGAGGGCTGCAGACTCTCACTCAACACCACCTTTGAGGTCCCCTGTCCCCAGGGCTGCCGTGGGCTCCTCTTGCTTATGTGAGTGAAGGGGGACAGGCAGGCTTGGGAAGATGCCCTGTCATTTTCTGTCACTCCTCCCCATTCCTGTCATTTTCTGTCACCCCCTCCCCATTCCTCCCAGCCCAAACTCAGCTAGCTGACAAGCCTGGCATGGAGCAAGGTGGAGCCCGTCTTACCCAGACCCCACTGAATCACCTCCCTCCCGTTTCCAAAATTAACCCCACTAGCTGAGTTCCATTGGTGACCCTGGTAAACAGGCTCCCATAACCACATGGGGAGAGTCAGCCTCCCACCCAGTTAATTTACACAACAGGAAGAGTTACCAGGAGTTGGGGACAGTCAGGTAACCAAGGCAGAGTCTTGTAGGAGTCTGAAAAAAAATAAAAAAATAAAAAAGTCAGGTATCCCCTCTTTCTGGAGGCCTGCAGTACTTGAGGGCAAGCTCGGGTTCTGAGATAGTGCCTATAATGAAGACCCCACCCTACCCTTTCCTACCCTACCCTATCCTACCCCCATGTCTCTAGGCTCTCCAAGCTGTGGAGTTCCTAAGACCTAATAATACACACAAATCAGAAGGCAGGCCACAGTCCCTAGCCATGCAAGGGCAGGAAGAAAGTTGATGCCTGCCCTGGCCTGTCCCCTGTCTTTGCCCTCAGGCAGCACGGCTGCCCAGGGCCAGCAGGGCCTATATTGAGAGCATGAGCCTGCTGGCGGGAATGGCCGGCATGCATGCAGCTGTCACAGCAGCCCTGCCCAGCCACCCAGCAGAGCTGAGCTCACAGGGACACTACTGCCATGACACTCATTATTGCTGTCTTCTAGCTAGAACCCAAGCAAGCACTGCACATGGGGAAGGGGGATGCCACTTAGGGCATGACAATATGAACAAAGAGGTCGTATGAACCTAGAAGACCTGCCCAAGTTTGAAGTGGCACCCTGCACCTCTCAAGGGAAAGGAACCACCTGAAGCCCCACCATCCCTTCGGTCACCTCAAGATCTCCTGACTGGGGGGGGGGGGAGCTGCAGGCAGAGACAATGGCTTGATACAATAGCACCCCAGCAGTCACCTCAAGATCTCCTGAATGAGCTGGGCGTGGTGGCGCACGCCTTTAATCCCAGCACTCGGGAGGCAGAGGCAGGCGGATTTCTGAGTTCGAGGCCTGCCTGGTCTACAAAGTGAGTTCCAGGACAGCCAGGGCTATACAGAGAAACCCTGTCTCAAAAAACCAAAAAAAAAAAAAAAAAAAAAAAAAAAAAAAAAAAAAAAAAAAAAAAAAAAAGATCTCCTGAATGGGAGGAGGGGTATCTTGATACAACAGTATCCCAGCAGTCACCTCAAGATCTCCTGACTCAGGGGCAGAAGCTCCAGGCAGAGGCAATGGATGTCTTGATACAATAGTATCTATGATCATGCTCTGCTTGCTCTCTGCAGCCACTAAGTAGGACTCTCTTCCCTAGGGGGCAGCTCCCAGGAGGATAGTCCCTTTACCCCAGGTCACACAGAGATACCTCCCCGAGCTGCGCCTGGTCTCTACTTTCCCAAAGCAGGTCAGAGAATGGCGTCTCAAGGAGAGTGTGTAGAAGCTTGAAGCAGGGTCGCCTGCTTCAGGTCAGAACCTGAACCCTGGATATCTGGACTCGGGAGGAGTGTCTGTCAAAGCTGCTCTCAGTCCGGAGCTTACATTTTAGGCTGTGCTCACTGGCCTAAGGTAAGCCATGAAGCCAGAGCAGGCTTGTCAGTGTCCTCTGCTTCCTGCTGGGGTCAGGCAGTGTTGACGAGAGGTCAGCTGCTACCCGAAGCCTCCCTCCAGAAGGAGGGCCGGTGCCAGGGGGAGAGCACTCAGGAGGCTTCAGTGTGCTCAGAGCCATTTTTCTGAATGTGGGGTTCTTGAAGACAGACCAACAGGCTTTTGACTCTTCCCCACTAGCTCCACAAGCTGGCAGTCAGTGTCTAGCCTGGGGACATGGGACACGCACTCACTTTAACCGTCTACCTCCCTGAGCACTGTGTGCTTGTTGCTCCTATCTCCCCTGGGATCCCTCTTCTGGGGTTGACAAAGCTCCACTCAATATGGTCTCTACAGATGGGATAGTGAAAGCTTAAAGACATGGACTTATCTGCCCAAGCTGTCATTCTTCCCAGAAAGGCAGCCTCCGGGTTTCTGTCTGTGGTACCTGAGCCTGCTGCCGTGCTTTTAAATTCTCTACTCTGTTCCCCAGAGCCCCTAATGCAGCCAAGGGCCTGTAGGTTCTTGGCCCTGCGGGGCAGGAGCCTAAAGCACTGACTAAGGAGCTCCTAATAACAGGAATTGCTCTGAAATTCCTGCATAGACTTCCAATTGACTCCCTCAGTCCTTGCCCTCCACCATCAGATTCCCCTCCACCAACTGGAAGGCTGATTTCACGCAAGATGTGAGCAGGCGATAGTATAAAAATAGAAGCAGGCAGTGGGCGCTGCTCAGTGACTCACTGAGGATGGCTCTGTCGACAGCTGCTGCCCAACTCCTCCCTCCTCCCTCCTCCCTCCCCTCCTCTTCAAGCTCTGCTCCCAACCAGCACCCTCCCTTCCCTTTCTGTCCCTCTCCTGCATGTTGGGCTCTCCTCTCCTCACCCCCTTCCCTTCCCTCTCCTTCCTCTGCCTCTACCCCTAACCCCCTTACAGAGAGGGTCTCCAGAGCAGACTAAGGATCAGGCAGGACTATTAGCTGATGCACAGGATAGGAGGGGACCAAGGGAGCAGGGGCTCTCCCCCTCCAGTCGTCTTGGATTTTCTGCACAGCACATTTTAAATCCAGTTCTACTAGGACCTCTCTACTAGCCCCAAGGCTTCAGTGGACTGAAGGAAAATGAAAAGACTTAAAGTCAAGCCATGTCCCGTGTCTCCCAAAGAGCCCAGGCTGCACCCCTCCCCCACCCCACCCGACACAAGGTGTGCTTGTGGTTAAAACAGATCAGTGATTTCCCATTGTGTTTATTTACTGTTTACTTGTCTATTTCATGCAGGTGAGTGTTCTGTCAGATGATTGGATGTGGGGACCAAACCCCAGTCCTCTGGAAGAGCAGCAGGTGCTCTTAAAGGAAGAGCCATCTCTCCCGCGCTCTCTCTCTCTCTCATGGTTCTTAGGATGTAGATGTCCCCAGCAATGAGGTTTACACAATGGGGCAACCACCCTCAGCACCTTCCCCTGGCTCTGAGAACCCCTTCCCCAGCTGGGTTTAACCCTTTCTGCTTTGCAGCCTGTGTGGAGTCTTCAAGCTAATGAACACACACAGCTCCCTGCTAGGCTGGTCAACAGGAGGAGAGCATTCTCTGGTCCCTGTGGTTTCTCCTGCACACTGCAGGCGCTCTGCAACATTTACCATCTCTGGCTGCATCCATTTTCTTGTAAATAGCGCCACTTCATTCTTCTTTATGGCTAAAACTCCACTTGTGTATATACCCTGCTTCCCTTGTCTTTTCCTGAAGATGGATACCAGGGTTGGTTCCATAGCTTAGCTATTGTGGATAGTGTTGCAAAGCATTGATATTCAGGGAGTCCCTGTGGTTTGAAGACCTTTGATGAATCCTCAAAAGTGGAAGTGAGACCATCTACCAGAGCACAGGATACTAACCAGAGTAGGGAGAAGAGAGAAGGGAGAGAGGAAGGGCGGGCGGGTGGAGGAGATACTCAATGTATGTTATATGTGCAAATGTCCTTATGTAATCCTGCTCCTCAAGCAATGAATATAACGCCAATTGGAAAACCAAAATGGCCCATTATTCCTCCCAGAGCCTGCCTGATCCTTTGAAAGTGTCACCTCAACACAGCAGGAAGGAGACAACCTCTCCTGGAACTGAAGAGAGAGGTGGTGACACTCAGGCCTCACCTTCCCTGGCATACGAGTGACCTTATGGAATTCCTTTCTTTTTCCTATATATTTACTTGCTTGCTTGCTTACTTACTTATTTTAAGGCAAGCTATTACTCTGTAGCATAACATGATCTAGAATGCTCTATGTAGACCAGGGTAGCCTTGAACTCCCAAAGATCTGCCTGCCTTCTGCTTCCTAGGTTCTGGGATTACAGGTGGTTATCACCACACATGCCTGATGTGATTTCTGAGGGACTGTGGTCCCTCTACCAAGTTCCTTCTTTGTAGGGCAGGGCCAGCACAGTTGGGGCAGAACATGGCCCTCTCCCCCTGTTGTCTCCTTGGTCTGTCTGGGAACACCTAGGGACTCATCCAACCCAGCCTGGACCTTGAGGAATCCGAGTCCTAGGTTCCCTGCCTGTCCCGGGCTAAACACTAGAAGCTGGAATGAAGATTAGAAAGCTTGGGGCTGGAGAGATGGCTCAGTGGTTAAGAGCACTGACTGCTCTTCCAGAGGTCCTGAGTTCAAATCCCACCAACCACATGGTGGCTCACAACCATCTGTAATGGGATCTGATGCCCTCTTCTGGTGCGTCTGAAGTTAGCAATGGTGTACTCGTATACATAAAATAAATGAATAATTTTTTTTCTGGAGATGTTCAATCCTGCCACTTTATCTACAATGCCTTGTGTTGGAGAGAGAGAAGAATGATGTCTAGTGCCTTCTGAAGGGGTTAAGTGCAGTGGAGAGTCTTTGAGGGACTCTCAGAGAAGTGTGGGAGAACCCTTCTCCTTAACTCCCTACTGTGCATAGTTCACCAGCTGTGGCCCTCGTAGCCCCCGAGCTTAGCTCCAGTTGCTTTTCTCCTACTGCTCTAACCACAGGACTCAGAACAGCAGGTCCCTCCATGCAGGTGTTCCTCCTGCATCCAACCCAGGACTCTGATGGACAAACCATTCTATTATCCTTAGCCTTAATGTCAGCTTGCCACAAATTAGAATCATCTGGGTAGGGTAAGTGTCTGTGGTTGGTTTGATTGACACGTATAATTTTTTTAAAAGATTTATTTATTTTTATATATGGGAGTGCACTCTTACTGTCTTCAGACATACCAGAAGGGGACATCAGATCTCATTACAGATGGTTGTGAGCCACCAAGTGGTTGCTGGGAATTGAACTCAGGACCTCTGGAAGAACAGTCAGTGCCCTTAACCGCTGAGCCATCTCTCTAGCCTGATGTGTATAAATTTAACTTTTATTCTCCAGATGTAATTGTCATCTCAGAGGCCTACTGCTGAATAAGCTCAACCTTTCTAGTTCTTTTTGAACTCTGGCTGGCTGGTTCAATTCAGCTGTTCTGGCCCAAACTCTCCTCCAAGCTGACTGATTCGAGCTGGCTTCTCTCTCTGTTCTAGTCTTCTGGCTCATTCTGATTCTCTGGCTTCAACTGCCTCTGCATGAACTCACGAACAAACTCAACTCCTCTGCACTGCACACAGTCAACTGAACTGCCTTGCCTGAACTCAAACTCCACTCTCCCTGTGCGGCTCTTTAGTAGCCTCTCTCTCCTGTCCTCATGAGATTTGGGTTATATCCTCTTTCTGACTCATTCTAGCAAATCTTTCTCTGGTTCATCACTTTGTCTGCCCCTCAGTTAGACATCACTTTCAAACATGACTGCTTCCTTCTAAAACCTTTGTCGTTTGGAATTAAAGGTTGTACGAAGGCCCTGTCTGTATTCCAGCCAGATCACATAGACCTGGAAGGTCTTTGGATGTGATCTCATTCCAGAGCAGCTGTGTTGCTGGATTAAAATTCTTCTACAGAGGTGGAAAGACCTGCCCTGATTGTGTGAAGCTTCTTCTTCCAGTAGCAGTCCAGATAAAGAGTATAGGAGATGGATGATCATCTTGGCCTTCCCTCTTGCATCAGAGTTAATTTGCCTCATTGTTGCTGCTGTTGTGGCTTCCTTGCTGACTTCAGAACCATCGTTTCCACCTTTACCCTATGGGAAGAACAAAACATTTGCATAAAGGTGGATCTCTGAGTTTGAGGCCATCCTGGGAGTTCCAGTACAGCCAGAACTACACAGAGGAAACCCTGTCTCACAAAAAGAAAGAAAGAAAGAAAGAAAGAAAGAAAGAAAGAAAGAAAGAAAGAAAGAAAGAAAGAGAGAAAGAGAGAAAGAAAAAGAGAAAGAAAAAGAAAAAAAGAAAGAGAAAGAAAGAAAAAGAGAGAAAGAAAGAAAGAAAGAAAGAAAGAAAGAAAGAAAGAAAGAAAGAAAGAAAGAAAAAAAGGAAGAAAGAAAGAAAGAAAAGAAGAAAGAAAACACTTGCATAAAAGCCTTACAAGGTGGGGAAGATAAAAGATTTAAATTCTTTATCCTAAACATAAGCTCTATCAGTTTGATCGAAAATACTAGTATTTAATGTTTCTTATAAAGCTCACATTATTATTAATGTTATTATTATTATTATTATTAGTAGTAGTAGTAGTAGTATTTTGGTTTTTCGAGACAGGGTTTCTCTGTGTAGCCCTGGCTGTCCAGGAACTCACTGTGTAGATCAGGCTAGCCTTGAACTCAGAAATCTGCCTGCCTCTGCCTCCCAAGTGCTGGGATTAAAGGCATTCGCCACCACACCTGGCTCAGCTCACCTTATTTTTAAACATTTGTCTTCAAATCATTAAAAAGGAGTTTGATGTTTTCTTTTCCTATCATATCTTAGAGTGAGAAACTCCCCTAGAGGGTGAGTGAATGCCTCTTTAGTGGCTGGCTCAGTAAGCCCTGAGTTAGGCTCTGCCATAAGGGATTATTTATCCCATTTATTCGTTGGCCTGGTTTACAGGAAGCCTGCCTTCCTAGGGGTGGTTCCTTGGCCAGGAAACTGACCTGGCCCCATTGGAATGTCTACACCCAGGCCAGAGATTCTATTCTCTTGACTAGGAGTTTTCTCTTAACATGCTGTCTTAGTCAGGGTTTGTATTCCTGCACAAAACATCATGACCAAGAAGCAAGCTGGGGAGGAAAGGGTTTATTCAGCTTACACTTTCCACGTTGCTGTTCATCACCAAAGGAAGTCAGGACTGGAACTCAAGCAGGTCAGGAAGCAGGAGCTGATGCAGAGGCCATGGAGGGATGTTCCTTACTGGCTGGCTTTCTTATAGAATCCAAGACTACCAGCCCAGGGATGGCACCACCCACAAGGGGCCCTCCCCTCTTGATCACTAATTGAGAAAATGCCTTACAGCTGGATCTCATGGAGGTATTTCCTCAAGGGAGGCTCCTTTCTCTGTGATGAATCCAGCTTGTATCAAGTTGATGCACAAAACCAGCCAGCACACTGGTCTTCCTTGCTACTTCAACCTCCTGCTCCTCCCCCTACCTCCATCTTTTGGCCTCCTCCTCCTCCTCTAGTCACTAAGGCTATTCTCCAGAGTGACAAACCCAGGACCTGCTTTCAGGCCCTTTGATCGCTGTTGGAGTGTCTACAACCAAGAGTGTGAGGTACCTCTCCTAAGGCTTAAAGACAAGGAGAGAAGAGATATTTAGCCATCTCTCCAGCCCTACTCAGAGCTTTTGTTGTTGTTGTTGTTGTTGTTGTTTTTGTTTGTTTTTTTTTGAGACAGAGTTTCTATGTATAACTGTATAACTTTGGCTATATATATATAGTCCTGAAACTCACTCTGTAGAGTGGCCTCGAACTTAGAAATCCACCTGCCTCTGCCTCCCGAGTGCTGGGATCAAAGGCGTGCGCCTCCACTGTTTGGCCTACTCAGAGTATGGATGAGGGGTTCTTGACTGGAGTGTTGGATACTCAAGGGCAGCCACACTGGAAAGTCTTCACCCTGTATGTGAGGGCTTCCCCAAAGCTGCCTAAGTGCCCCCCCCCAGTCTTTTCCAACTGTGCCCTTACTGTAACAGCTCTTCCCCTAAACTGTAAGGCCACATCTAATTAGGGCAGAATTACACACCACTGGCTGGGAGGAAAGGCTGGCTGCTCAGATAAGCATCCAGTGGCACAACCTAGCCACTACAAAGGACCATTTACAGTCACCAAGCCTAGCAGCCATGACCTGTTGTGACAATCCTCTGCTGGCTTTAAGAGGACATTAGCTGTTTGGCTTACAAAGTAGTGCTATGTAGTTCCATCTATGTAAAGAGAGCTGGCTCCAAACTATATACATAAGATAGAGTAATAAGTTAGTGTTGTGTACACGCCGTTAAGCTAGGAGGCTTTGTAAGTCCCCAGATAACTCTCGTAGAAAACACATGACAATCTTTGTATGTCTGTTCATCCCATTGGTCTGTTTCTTTGCAGAACCCAAACCAATACATCCTCCTGGCCCCTGAACTAGAACCCCCGCAGCGGGGGAGTGCGGTCTTTTTCTTTGCCTACTGACTTGCTTTTCATTTCACTTTAATATTTTAATACTAACATGACATACATCTGCAGGGAATATTAAGTTGAATAGAACATGGAAGAATTCAGGGGGGCAGAAAAGGAAAAAACCCATAAACCCAGCCCTCGTGCTCCCCATAGAAGCTTTGTGGTGATTTGTCACTTTGACCTAATTCCTTTGTCCATTTTGCCCTTCGTTTTGTTATTTTTTTCATGGTTGAGATGGTCCGTGGGCATGTTATGTGTCAGCTTTAGTCTGCAGGGCCTCCAGGCGCCCCGCCTTCCAGCTGGTGTTGTCCTCCAGGGACTTCTCCAGGACAGTGGCTTGGAACCCAGCAGCAGGGCTGGGACTGGGCCTCGGCTGGTAGAGTGCTTGTATAACATATGATGTGCAAAGCGCTAGTTTCCCCACCCCACCCCCAGCTCCATAAACTAGGCATGCAGGAGGACCCCTGTAGTTCCAGTCACTGGATCTGACCATCTAGACCAGAAGTTCAAGGTCACCCTCTCTCTTTGGCAGAACAACAACAAACAAGACAATAGTGGAGTTTGGGGCAAGATCCCTAGGCTCCAAGGGAAGCTGGGCAGAGCTTTAGAAGCAATGAAAGGACACCACACTTTTTAAGGCTTGGAGGCTGTGTTTTATCAGTTTTCGTTGCTGTTCTGTGTGCCTTTGTGGAACAGAAAGCAGTGCTTTGACCACATCTCATCTGGTTGCTGTCACGCCCACAGTTCCTACACATTGGTTTCTTTTCTTTTCTTTTCTTTTTTTTATTTATTATATGTGAGTAGACTGTAGCTGTCTTCAGATACTCTGGAAGAGGGCGTTAGATCTTGTTACAGATGGTTGTGAGCCACCATGTGGTTGCTGGGATTTGAACTCAGGACCTTCGGGAAGAGCAGTCAGTGCTCTTAACCGCTGAGCCATCTCACCAGCCCACACACTGGTTCCTTAATACTGCTGCTGCTCTTTCCTCTGCTAAGCTAGAACCCCAAGGGGAGAGAGCAGTCATCCAAGTGCACGCTGAGACACACAGCTTACAGTGTAGTGTGTGTGTGTGTGTGTGTGTGTGTGTGTGTGTATATGCATGTTTGTATGTATGTGTGTATGCGTGTGTGTGTACGTGTGTATGTGTGTGTATGTATGCTTGTATGTATGTGTGTGTTGTATATGTATGTGTGTGTACGTGTGTGAGGGTGTGTGTGGCGTGACCTGTTGTGTGCTTTGCTATGTTGTTTTGTGTTGATACAGGGTCTCATGTTGACCAGGCTGACCTCAAACTTACTGCAGTGTCTAGGATGACTTTAAATTCCTTTATCTCCCTAGTGTTGGGATTACTAGCTTGTGTTACCAAATTCAGCACACCCCCATCTCTTTGTGTGTCGGTGGGGGGGAGTGCGTGGTTTTTCTGTGCTGGGAACAACATTTTTTCTCTCATCTTTATTCCCTAAATCGAGGGACTGACATGCATACTGATTCTCTAAGCAGCTTTTCAACAAAATCTCTTGCTCCAGTAGGGATGAGGTAACAGTGAGGTGGTTGATGCTCTCCCCACCTGGAAGGAACGCTCGCATGTTCTAGGTTCTTGCTGTGTTCCAATCTGCTCATCCTTTCCATGCAACCTGCTACACTGAAGTTTCCGGCCTCCTTTATAAGGGTTTGTCAGATATCAACAACTTTCTCCAAGGGCGTGAAAAGATGCGGAACACTTAATGAAATGTATGACAGAGAAATATCAGGAAAAGAAAGGGAACTTTAGGCTTGGTACACACGCATCTTGAGTGACATTATACAGCTCATGAGTTTTGTCCCCTTCTCAGTGGCAAACTGAGTCTTAGCCTCTGACGGGTGCTCAGGGGAGCGATTCTGTTCCAGAGTTCACACTTCTGTCAGCTTCCCTCTGACGGGTGCTCAGGGAAGCGATTCTGTTCCAGAGTTCACACTTCTGTCAGCTTCAGTGTATCTTGAGTTGCTTGGTGATTGCAGGAGAAATGGGTCCGTTACTCTGCTGTGCTCATAGTTAAGCCCCTGGCTCCAACACGCTCAATGTGGCAGCAAACTTAGAGAATACCGATGGTTTCCAGGGTGATTTGCTGTGCAAATTATTCAGGCTGTGGACGAGGTTTGTCCAGCACTGGGTCTCAGCAGGCCAGACATCCTTATTTATAGTTAATATTATCAGTGCAACCAGAGTTCCTATATAAGGCTAGAAATTGGTCCATCTTAAACTTCCCTCCGTGCTGAACAGACCTGTGGCTTTCAGTAAGTCTGGCACCATGTGCTCATTGTAATAAAGACAGAAGTTGTATGTAGAAGCCAGATCTTCTGAACAGTGCCCTGGGGTCCTTGGACATTTCTGGAGCTTGTCACTAGGAAAGGAAGAGAGAATACGCCCTCAGCTTTGTGGCAGATAACAGCTACACAGTCTAGCCTCTCTGTGAACATGCTTCTAAGTGAGCTGGTTTCTTTTCTTGAGTTGGCCTCTGTTTTATTTAGACCACTGCCCTTGGAAATAGTGACTGGGAATAGTAAGATACTCTCAACAGCAAGTTGAGCCTGGGATGCCAACTCTAGAGAGGCTGGGGAGGAAGCGTGACTGAGCGTTCAAGGCCAGCCTCTACTAAGTATGAGATCATGTCTAAGAAATAGATAAAAGCAGGTGACGTTCTCTCCTGGGGAATTTCAAACTGTAGTGGTTTTTATCTTTCAAACGTTTGGTGGCGGCTGGGATGTAGCCCAGTGGTTGTGTGTTGGCTTAGCTTAAGGCTCTGGGTTGGGTTTTTAAGATGGCAAGAGGTGACCAATCCTTGTGCTTGTGTCTTCTATGAGCCCGGCTGCCAGCCTTGGATTTGTGAGGTGCTTCCACTCAGGATAGACCAGATACTTCTTTGTCCCCCTCCCTGGTAGCTTCTCTACAGCCCTGCAAGAAGAGCGTTTCTCTGTGCCACCAGCATATGATGGAAAGGAAGAGATGGCGACTGTTCTCATTACACACTTGTTAGGCTAGAGGATCCAATTTCCAGCCCTGGCAAGAGGCGCTTCAGGCAGCACCACGGCTAGCGCCCGCCAAGTCACAACGGGCCGTGGCTGTCTCTTAAAGGGGAAGATACTTTGCCAAGCAGCCAGGGACCGCCACTGGCAAGCCACTTAGATCCCCTATGATTTGGAAGAGAAAACCATGGGGCTTGGGTGAGAAGACCTAACTTTCTAACTTCGTTTTCTAAGGAGTTCTCCCAGTCTGTGAACAGTGAGAGGTGGAGACAGGTCCTTTGTCTGCCCACTGCCTACTCCCAGTAAAAAAAGACAACACACACTTTATTGGAGCAAAACAGAATGGCTGGCTTTAATGCTTCAAGTTTTCCATTTCCTTCCACAGGGCTTTGTTTGAAAAATAACAAAATGAGGTAAAACGAGTCAATCTATGTACACGTCAAAAACAGGCGCCAGCTGCAGTGGCGGCGGTGGAACCATGGCGGAGGACAGGGCCACCCTGCAACCACAGCACATTGTCGATTGTCGTCCTGAGGAGAGAGAGCGCAAACGCAGACGCGGGTGCGCCTAGAAGCATTTGCGGTGCACAATGGAGGGGCCAGCCTCGTCGTACTCCTGCTTGGTGATCCACATCTGCTGGAAGGTGGACAGCGAGGCCAGGATGGAGCCACCGATCCACACTGAGTACTTGCGCTCAGGGGGGGCGATGATCTGCAAGACAAGAGTGTCAGGTGCCTGCGTGTTCCCCCCGCCCCTGGACTCCGCCCACACCAGGCACGTCATCCACCTTGATCTTCATGGTGCTGGGAGCCAGAGCTGTGATCTCCTTCTGCATGCGGTCAGCGATACCAGGGTACATGGTGGTGCCCCCTGACATGACGTTGTTGGCGTACAGGTCCTTCCTGATGTCGATATCGCACTTCATGATGCTGTTGTAGGTGGTCTCATGGATCCCCGCAGACTCCATACCTGGTGTCCAGGGGAGAGGCAGTGTGAGCAACCACAGAGTCCGACTAAGGGACCGGCGGGTGGAGACCCCGTACTCTGTGGCGTGGGGCAGGGGAAAACTGATCCCCGCACACCAGCGGAGCGGGCTCACCGATAAAGGAAGGCTGGAAAAGCGTCTCCGGGCAACGGAAACGCTCATTGCCGATGGTGATGACCTGCCCGTCGGGCAGCTCATAGCTCTTCTCCAGGGAGGAGGAAGAGGCAGCGGTGGCCATCTCATTCTCGAAGTCCAGGGCCACATAGCACAGCTTCTCTTTGATGTCGCGCACAATCTCACGTTCAGCTGCAGGAGCAAAAGCAGTGGGAGGCCTCAGGGCAAGGCCTGGGGCGTGTGCTCACCCTCTGCCGGTCCACCCTCAGCGGGCACTGGGAGCACGCACCTGTGGTCACGAAGGAATAGCCACGCTCAGTGAGGATTTTCATCAGGTAGTCAGTGAGGTCGCGACCAGCCAGGTCCAGACGCATGATGGCGTGTGGCAGGGCATAGCCCTCATAGATGGGCACGTTGTGGGTGACACCATCCCCAGAATCCAACACGATGCCTGTGCAGGGGAGAGGCAGTGTGTGAGTGGCAGGGACCAGCAGGCGGCGCAGGACAGGATATGGCAGAGGATTAAAAAACTGGGCTGGAATGTTGGGGCAATCCTACCCGGACCAGCGCGTGGGCCATGTGTGAGCGCTTACCGGTGGTACGGCCGGAGGCATAGAGGGACAGCACCGCCTGGATAGCGACATACATGGCAGGCACGTTGAAGGTTTCAAACATGATTTGAGTCATCTTCTCCCGGTTAGCTTTGGGGTTCAAGGGGGCCTCGGTGAGCAGGGTCGGGTGCTCCTCAGGGGCCACACGCAGCTCATTGTAGAAGGTGTGGTGCCAGATCTTCTCCATGTCGTCCCAGTTGGTGATGATGCCGTGCTCAATGGGGTACTTCAGGGTCAGGATACCCCGCTTGCTCTGGGCCTCATCACCTACGTAGGAGTCCTTCTGACCCATACCTACCATGACACCCTGCAGACGGAGACATCAGACACTTGTTACTACAGACGGCTGGGGTGCGAGGAGAACATTGGCTGGATTCAGAGAGCCTATCTTTCCCTGCCAGCAGCCTGACCTGGTGACGGGGTCGGCCCACGATGGATGGGAACACAGCCCTGGGGGCATCATCCCCGGCAAAGCCAGCTTTCACCAGGCCAGAGCCGTTGTCACACACAAGAGCGGTGGTCTCGTCTTCGTCACACATGGTGTCTAGTTTCTGCAAAGACAAGGTGTTGAGCGTTGTGTATATGTGGTGGGGGGTTAGGGTGAGGCTCCACCTAACCCATCTTCACTTTGGAGATCCAGAAACTTCTTTCCCCCTTCCCCTTCCTTGCAGGGGGCCAGAGGGTGCTCTTCCAGCTTAAGGCCGAGCTTTCGCTATGGAGAGTGGTCTGTGACTCACACTAAGTCCTCCAACTAGGCGTGCAGGCGACATCCTGAGACCCTCTACATTCACTGTAGGCCACCACACACACCACAGCTAGCACTAGTCCTATCCTCTCTGCTCACAATCTCTTCTGTGAAGGAGGCATTAAGGCACGCTGCCCACCTGCCTGTCCTGTGAGAGGGTCGAGGATTCTTCCCCGGGGCAGGGTGGTGATGTCCCAACTATGGAAAAGCTGTCGGATTGAACACCCACAGCATTCCAAACTCAGAAGGAACCCTTCCACCTGTCACCCATTTCAGAGAAGAGTAGCCAGGGTTGCTGCCCTTTAGTAAAGCCTTGAGCTCAGAGGGAGCTGCCCCAGGCTTGACTCTCTCCAAGCTCATCCTCAAATCGGTCTCCCAGGAGCTGGGGTGTAGCTCAGTGGGCGATCCAGCCGACCTCTTGCATCACAAGAGCCCAGATTTGATACCAGCAGAGAAAGGGGGGGGGGAAGGAGAGGGGAATGAAAAGCTGGAAAGAAATCTCTCAGTAGGAGAGCACCAGCTTGCTCCCCTGTAGGAGGACCTGGCTTCAGTCCCCAGTAAGAGGGGAGGGAGGAGTCTGCGGGTGGCAATGGATAGATGTCAGACCCCCAGGCACGTCCTACATGCCCAGTCAGCAGCCCAAATGGGCTGGATATGAGTTTGGAGAAACTTCCAGAACTCAGTGCTAAATACAGGCCCAAGGCTCGACAGCTCTCTCTTCTGGGTCTCCAGGTCACCCTCCCCACCCCCACCCTACCTGCTGCTCTGACTCTGGCCCTGCGTGCCGAGGGTAGGAAGTGAGGCTTCACGTCCGTGTGACCGCCTGTCCCCTCGCTCAGGTTTTTATATAGTCCCGGGAGCTCTCTCCCCACCGCCCCGAAGGAATGTTGCTGCCCTTCCCAAGCCATATTTGGGTGTCGGGCACTAGAGTCCCTTCCTTCGGCTGGTTCTCAGCCTGGGTCCCCGCCCGGGTCTCCTGCACTGACCAAAGAAGGAGAGGACTGGCCCTGGCCCAGGTAGCTAGGACCGGACCAGGCCGTATATGGAGAGTCTCCCCAGCTGTCTGCCCCTCCCAGCTGGCTCCAAGGCTCGATGAAGGGCTGGGCTGGGCCAAAGGTCACTGTTCTGAAGACCGCTGGTCTGCACTTCCCAAGTTTTACCTGTTTCAAAGGTCTCCCCAGATCTGCCCACCTGGACACACGGTTGCTGACCTGCCACAATGCACCCCACTTATGGGTTCTTAACTCAAGACTACCAGGCCTTGATGCTTAAGCTCAGGGGAGGGAGCCCTGTGGTCAGGTGAGCCGGGAGGGGTCATGGGCTCCAGGTAGGGATGGAAAATAAGCCCCACCTTTGAACTCCGTTTTCTTTCCCACTTTCAAAGCTCCCCCAATCCAGAGATCTGACACACATCACCCCCACTCACCCCCCACAATGCTGTCAGTCAGTGTAGGATATGCAGCTGTCACTGGGCAGACAACTGGTGGAAGAGAGGGGAGGAGGTGGTGAGAGGAGGCATGGGGACTATGTGGCCCTGGCACATGGAATGGGAGGCCAGGGCATTAGAGCTGTCTCTGCTTTCTGCAGTGTACTCTTGAGAGGAATGGAAGAGTCAGTGTGTGTGTGTGTGTGTGTGTGTGTGTGTGTAAATCCCAAACTCAGAATTGACTGTCATCGAGTTGGCTAGGCTGAGCAAATGCTACCCCTTCTTTGGTAGCACTAAGCTTCCCTCCCCTGGGACTGAAAGAAGGGTCATACCTGGCACTGTTGGGACCTAGAGGGGGCTGAGGCAGAGAGAGGTGCTGATGAATATACCTTCTAAGGAGCACTAAGACCTTACACTGGAGCCCAGGAGCGGCTCCTCCCGGGCAGACTCATCTTTATATTTAGAGGATGATGCCCGTCAGCCCGGCTGCTTCCCATGCACCTTGGGGCCACCACCTGCCAGGCCTGTGTGGGTTCTATTTATACCGCTGATAGATGGGGATCTGCCTTTGGGTTTCTAGAAGGAGCTACTTATGGAAGCTGGGGCTGGGGCGGGGGTGAGTAGAGGTCACCTCTTGGCGCCTGTCTCAATTTGGTCAGAAAGCCCAAAGGAAAGTGTTCTGTGACCAACCGGAGACATGCTTTGAGGGGTGCATCAGAGCCAAGCCACCATGGAGCCATTCACTTTTCTGATGGCTTAAGCGCTCCCAAAATAGCCGTTCCCATTTGGAGTGGAACTTAGCAGCTGGGACAGGTGCAGAGCCTCTGAGAGCAGAGGCTCCATGAAGCAATTCCAGGCTCCCACACAGCTCTTCCTAAACCTGAGCTGCACTGCCTAACCAGCATCAGCTCTGTGACTTTGCCTATGCCCTGTGCCAGGACCACGGAACTATTAAAAAGGAGTAAGCAGCAAATGCATACTATGGGGAGCTTTGGGGAGTGCTTCCACTTGGGGCACGGATGTAGGGAGGATTGTCCTGATAATGGACCTCAGCGGGGCCGGGCTGTATGTACCACCCCAGACTCTGCACGCCTGCTTGCGGAAGCTCTTGCTTATCCCACCATGCAGATTTCTCAGCTTTGCATGACAGCACACTTAAAGTGGACTGTGAACGCAGTGGTCTGAGAACTGGCCCAGCAGCAGGCAGGTGAGCAGGGCAGATTAACTCTAACCTCAGCTGCACTGTCCTTTTCTGACAGTTTTCCTCTGGAATCCTGGCTAGGCTCTCGCCGGCTGGTCTTCTTGCTGGTGCCTTAAATGCTTGTGTGCAGGTCACTTACGCCACCATGCGACACACCCACACCTTCTCTCAATCTCTCTCTCTCTCTCTTGCCCCTTCACCCCTCACTTCCTGTTAGTCCTTGCGGTATCTACTAGAAGCAAACAGGACAGCTAACAGGCACCACTGCAATCCTGTAGTCCTGTTGTAAACTAGGTTTGTATTAGCATCAGTCTGTCTGTCTTTCCCCCTTTCTGTGGGCAGCAGCACAGGTCGGCTCTACCCTTCCAACCCTTGCAGCAGTTCTGGAACCACAGAGCCTCACAGGGAGGGCACACGTGTCACAGGACAGGACAGGGAGCTGGTCCTCTCTCTCCACTCACACTGAGGAATGAATTCGGGCTGCCCATCCTGCAGTGCTTCCCCGCTGAGCCTAAGAAGCTGGTTCCTACAAGTGAAAAACAGACAAAAAGAAAACCTTGTTTTTATTAAGGCAATACAGATGCAAGCAAGGACCTGCCATCCTAGCAGGGGAAGGAAAAACTGGAGAAGCTCCTCTGAGAACAGAAGTCAGACTGTGTGCCAAGTACTCACCATTCCCCACATAATATAAAAGGTGGACCACTGCAGCTCATTTCAAAACAGAAGCCCAGGGCTTCTGGTCGACCAGTGACTTGTGTTTATTTAGGATATGAGTTGAATGTCAGGCTCCACACGCCTTAAAAAAAAGTTGTTCTAGCCATGGCTAGTGTGCACACTTGCAGTTTTAGCACTTGGGAAGCTGAGGCAGAGGGACTGGGAGTTTGAGGCCAGCCAGAGTTTATATGTACAAATATATACAACATATATACACAGTTTTTCAGCATATATTTTATTTTATACATGAATATTATGCCATTCTGAGGACAGACAGGCAGTGGTGGGGGAGGCCACACTGGGAACACTCAGAATGTGGGACCATGACAGCCTGAGACGCCATGAGTTTGTCTTGCAGACCTCTGGCTCTCCACAGCATCCAGTCAAGATCAATAAAACCTTTCCCTATGTGCTCCGTACAGGTTGCTAGGGCCCTTTCAGGTTCTGACTCACACATCCTCAGAACACACTTACCTCAGGGACAAGGGTGGCTGCTGCCATTCACAGTCCTAACTAGTTCATGCTGAACTAACGGATAGGGCAACAAGGGTCCCAAGAAGAATGTACACTGGGTACCAGGAGACAGTCTTAGCCACCTGACTTAGAAACAAATCATTCATTCTTCAGAGATGGATTATGTGACCAGTGTTTAAAACTTAGGAGGGAAAGATATTCAAAACTGAAAGTCTTAATTTCATTTTTACTGCTGGAGTAAGTTTACATGCCAGCCATTCTGGAGCTGTGGTAGTTGCCATAAAGGTTTAGCCCCCTCCTTCACAGGTAGGCCATGGCCAGAGTTCTCAGAGCAACATCTCTGGTTAGATCAGCCTTGGCATTATGATGCTTATGAAGGGACTGTGTATGGTGAGATTAGAAACCACCCTAGGTTTACGAGTCAATACTGAGATCGTAGCCAATGCTAGTACCGTATCTGGTAGCAGTGACAACTTACTGATAGCTCAGAAAGCCACACAAACATCTTACTAAAACACTTTCATTAAGACTCATCCATTATTGATATAGTGGCCCACACCTTTAATCCCAAACTCAGGATGCAGGTGGATCTGTGAATCTGAGGCCACCCTGGTCTCCAATAGTGAATTCCAGGTCAGCCAGCATTATATAGTGAGACCCCTATCTTAATTTTTTTTTTTTTTTTTGCTTTTAATTTTTATCTTAAAAAAAAAAAAAAGATTTATGTATGTGAGTACTGTTACTGTCTTCAGCCATCTCAGAAGAGGGCCCTGGGTCCTATTACAGATGGTTGTGAGCCACCATGTGGTTGCTGGGAATTGAACTCAAGTCCTCTGGAAGAGCAGACAGTGCTCTTAACCGCTGAGCCATCTCTCCAGCCCCAACCCTTGCTTTTAATTTTTAAATCAATGTAGAAAGTGAGGAACACTCCCAGTGAATTACCAGCTGCCAACTCTCCTGAGTTAGACCCAGTGTTTTGGTTTCTCGGTCACAGTATAAATCAATGGAATCTCGTCTTCATATTGCTAAGTAGGTACTTCCCTTTGGCTCCAACCAAGAGATCAGCTTCCCAGAGACTCCCAGAGTACCACATGCAGAGGGCAATCTCTGTTTTCCCCTTCCCTTGCCCTCTCCAACACCACCTCATTCCCGCTGCCCTGTTCTCTCAAACCCATAGCCTCTTTTAATTGCTGACCCAAATAAATAGACACAACTTGCTCAGTCTATAAAATGTTACTTGTATGTATATTATTGTACACATTCTTATATTATTTCAGGGCTGGTACTGGACAACCAGGTGAGGCGAGGCAACCCCTTTTGTTTTGCTGCCTCTTTGGACCAAGGGAGGCTGGAGAAGGGCAGCAACACAGAAGCAAGGGTGACTTCAAGGGGGAGAGGAGGGGGAAATACCTCACAGCTGAAAAAGAGCATCGGGGTCCCCCCTCCTTTTATACCATGGCTCCCACATAAAGCATAGAAAACCTGGCTGCTGCAGACAAAACAGACTTCAGGTTGATCCAGACCTAAGTTTTTTGGCCTCAGTATTTTTTTTAATAAGCAAATATTTAAACAAATTTTAGAAACAACCATTTCTACAAATGTCACATCTGTCCTTGGACATAATACTCATAATTTGCTTTTAGAACAAACTCAAAATAAGAGTTGGACTTGAGGTTTCCCAGCTGCTCTGCTCGCAGTAGGTCTGTCACCTCTGGCAAGTACTCGCTGAGCTGGATGCCTGCAAACAGAAGACGCAGTCACTTCTGATGGCTGAGACTCCTTCACACACGAGCAGTACTGCAGCTAGTACTGCTAAGTCACCAAGCGAACATGCCCACACTGCGGCCTCCTCCCATTCAGAGCCCTCAGGGGAATGGCAGCCTCTTCAGAGCCTCAGAGCCCTGCAGGTTCCTATTGGTCGGAGCAGACGCTCCAGAGGAAATCCTCAGTAGAATCTGAAAATTTTTTCCCTATAGTTTAAGACATTTCTTCAATGTGTAAGTTTTCAACTAATAGTCATTTCTTTGTTGCCCTATTGGGGGAATAATTTAGTAGAAACACTGTCACAAAGCTGGCCACAGGACTGCAAAGGTGTTAAAACTTAACCTGGCAGGGTGCCTGTCCTTCCAGCATTGGGGATGCTGAAGGAGAAGGGTCCCTTGAACCTGACAGCCAGCCATGAGCAGCCTGGGCAGCACAGGAAGCCTTTGTCCCCAAGAAATGAACACACACACACACACACACACAAACAAACACACACACGTGCACGCACACACACTCGCACACATGCAAACACACGCACACATACACGCGCACGCACATGCAAACACATACGCACGCGCGCACACACACACGCGCGCGCGCACACACACACACACACACACACACACACACACACACACACACACACACAACTGAGGTCAGGCACCAGGACATAGGGATCCACACAATTACAACACTGCATGTGACCTCATCTGACAAAGACAACAGGACGAGACTTGAAATGAGCAAGGTCATATCACTTGTTACATTACCATCAGGCTCTCTTTGCTGCTGTTTTGGTTTTTTGAGGCAGGGTTTCTCTGTGTAGACCTGGCTGTCCTGGAACTGCTTTGTAGACCATGTTGGACTTGTGCACACAGACACCTGCCTGCATCTACCTCCCCAGTGCTCCACCATGCCAGGCCTGACTATGGTTTTAAAGAAGGTATCCTTGAGAGGAGGCGCTTGTCGAACAATTCAGTATCATCAGAACCCAAAAGGTGTCCCGAGCACCCGTATGCCAGGTGAGGGCAGGCATGTTCTATGTAGGCAGGGGTCCTATATAGGCAGGGGCGGGGGTTCTATATAGGAAGGGGCAGGTGTGTTCAATGTAGGCAAGGGCAGGCATGCTCTATGGAGATTAAACAATACACCTTGCAGTATGTGCACAGCCATTGTTGGGGGTCATGTGACTGCCATCCTTAGTCATTCTGTAAGGTCGCTGGACTCAGGCTCCATTCATTCACTGGATGTTTCAAATACAGCATCTCCAGATCTATAAAGACCTGCCAGAGGCAGGCAGGCCGGCCGGTCTGTGCACTGCCTGGACCTGGCACCCTCCCTGGTGTGGATCCAGTAATTATGTACTAATCACTCCTCTGTAGACTGTTCTGTCTTCTGTGCCTTTCTGATATTCTGAAGGTCCTGAGTTCAAATCCCAGCAACCACATGGTGTGGCTCACAACCATCCATAAAGACATCCAATGCCCTCTTCTGGGGTGTCTGAAGACAGCTATAGTGTACTTAACATATAATTTAAAAAAAAAAAAGATTTTTAAAAATCTTTATGCATTTTAATATCATTATGCATGAGTATTTTGCCTGAATGTCTCTATGTGTGCACCACACGTGTGCCTGGTGTTCTGAGAGGCCAGGGGTTCTACCCCGTGGAAATGGAGGTACAGATGGTTGTGAGTCACTGTGTGGCTGCTGGAATCAAACCCAGCTTCTTAGGAACAGCAGCAAGTTCTCCTAACTGTCCAGCCACCTCTCCAGTACCAATTTTTAAATTATATTTTCTTTAAAAATCTATCTACTTAGTTATTTAGATTTATTGTATATGTATGAGTGTTCTGCCTGCAAGTATGAATGCACACTACATATATGCCTGATGCCTGTGAAGGCGAGGACTACAGATAGTTGTGAGTTACCCTGTGGGGGCTGGGACAGAACAAGAGTTCTCAGCTGAAGAACCAGCGCACCAGCCCTGTCCCACGTCAGCTTAGTGTGTGTGGACGTCAGAGGACAACTTCTGGGAGATGGCCATTTCCTCCCACCTGTGGGCTGTGCTGGGGATTGAACTCAAGTCCTCAGGCCTGGTGTCTCTGCTTGCTGAGGTAGCCCAGCAGCCCTTGCTCTTTTCACACGCCATGCTGTGACTACGGAGGCCAGAGTGGGTGTGTTGCCAACACACAATTCCCATGATGTCCAAAATCAGCTAGCAATATTTTCTGTGTAACAGCTTTAGTTGTCCTGGAACTCACTCTGTAGACCAGGCTGGCCTCAAACTGAGAAATCCACCTGCCTCTGCCTCCTGAGTGCTGGAATTAAAGACGTGCTCCACCAGGCCCAGCTGCAACATTTAATCTCTAATAGTTAATAAACCACTTACCGTCTTTTATAAGTTTCTGTAAGATCTTTACAAACACACTGTCTTTAGACACTTCGATTGGATCATCTTTGCCATCTGAACCAGACCAGCTGAAAAAGAAAATCATGAGGGAAATGGAATCATCATAGCAGCCAAGACACAGAGTTTTGTCTGCTACTGTGGCCGTCTCCTGATGGTCATGGGATGATGGGATCGAGTGTTAAGTTCTGTGACACTGCTCCAAGTTATGACGTAATGGACTTTAAATGTGAGACCTATCGAGATCTGTATTGGCCTGAGCTACAATGGCAGCTCATGCCATCAATGTCACCACCACAGAAGTTTTAAAAAGACTTTGGGGCTGGAGAGATGGCTCAGCAATTAAGAGCACTGACTGCTCTTCCGAAGGTCCTGAGTTCAAATCCCAGAAACCACATGGGGGCTTACAACCATCCTTAATGAGAACTGATGCCCTCTTCTGGTGTGTCTGAAGACAGCTACAGTGTACTTAGATATAACAGTAAATACATCTTTTAAAAAAAGGACTTTATTTGGACACAGCATTTTGCTATGTAGTGCAGGCTGGCCCCAAACTCTTTATCCTTATGCCTCATCTCTCAGGTGTTACTAGAATACAGGCATGTTATCAGTATAGCGGTTGTGAGGCACCTTTCTGAAGAAAATGCTTCAAGTAACACATCTAGTCAGCATCCTTAAATGCTGGCTCCCCAAGCTCAGCAGTATGAAGAACAGTTCTCAGCAATCTGTCTTTCCTGACCGTGAGCACCCTACATCACAGTTAGGAGTGGCTTCCTTCCCAGTGGCACATGAACACCACTGCTTTCTGGTGTTCCATGTACACATGCCACAGCCAACCTAAAACTCAGACCGGAAGCTAAGACCAGGGCTGGCAAGATGGCTTAGTGTGCAAACATGTTTGCCATGCAGGTCTGATGTCCCAAGTTTGATACCAAAGGTAGAGGTAGGGAAGCAGAGAGCTATTCTAAAGTTCCTCTCTGACCTCTACCACACCCACGCATGATGGTTAACAATTTTAAACCAGGATAGGGAGTTCTCATCAAAATTATGCATGTCTCTGAGAGCGGAGGAGCTGGTCCTACTTCTCACTCAGGAGAGCCTGCCTTGCACTTTGCCTGAGGAGCACAGTAGAGCCAGTCTAGGGCAGAGAGCGCGAGCTGGCCCAGGCCCTCCCCAGCTGCAACCCTTCAGAGTGGTCCCCGCCTTGACTGGGCAGCAGAGTGGAGCTGGCTCTGGAGGGTGCGCAGGTGAGCCAGCCTAGGGGTGTGACAGCTGACCTTGCCTCTGGCTGACTGTAGCACTGGGTGGCCTAGCTGGAGCAGCGCTGGAAAGCCTGCTCTGGTGGTACACTGACCAGCTCAGCTACCACCCAGGCCCCCAGATCCAGGGCTATGATTGGCCCACCCCAAAATCTATATAATCTTAGAACGGTTGGGATGTGTGTAAGGACCAGTCCTGCTGCAGGATCTCCATGACACAGAGCAACAATAGGATAACCAGGAGGAGGTCCAGTAAGGATCCAATAGTGATGATGTCACAGAAGCCAGAGATCTGGAAGCAGACCAATGACTCACTGCAATGAACATAGTGAGTGAAGATGTGTGGACAGAGGGACAGACTGTGGGACACACTAACACACTACAGCTTCCATGAAGGGATCTTTTGTATGCTTTTGTTTTTTGTTTATGTGTGTTTTATATTTGGGGTGGGGGAGGTGGCAAGGGCAGAGGGAAGCTATGAAGGGATGGGAGATGAGCAGGACTGGGGTGCATGATGGGAAAGTCACAAAGAATCAATAAAAAGTAAACCCATAGTGTGTTATATGCAAAGCTGAAATACCCAGAGGCACACAAGCCATCTTGTGTACCATGTCACAGTTCAGCTGGGATTAGTTCCTGCCAGTGGACCTGGTGCCTAAGCAAGGACTTACTCATCTCTCTGCAGTGCTCTGCACAGAATCTCCAGCTTCAGTTCATCAATGCTCACATCTTCTTCCTTCACAACAAAACAGAACAACTCAATTAAAGCTTGGCTTTAGCTGGGCAGCGATGGTGCACGCCTTTAAGCCCCGTACTCGGGAGGCAGAGGCAGGTGGATTTCTGAGTTCGAGGCCAACCTGGTCTACAGAGCGAGTTCCAGGACAGCCAGAGCTATACAGAGAAACCCTGTCTTGAAAAACAAAAACAAAAACAAAACAAAAAAAAGTACATTAAAAATTTAATTATACTGACCCTTAATTAACATTAACCCCTAATTAACACTAGTTCTACATTAATTCATAACCACTACCATCTATAAACTTTATTTACGTTTATGAATATTTTGCTTCTATGTATATAAATGTACTGTATGTGTGCATGATGCCCAAGGAAGAGGGCACAGGATCATCTGAAACTGGAGTTACAGGGAGTTGTGAGCTCCTGCCACGTGGGTGTGAGGACACACCTGGGCTCTCTGCAAAGTGGCAGGTGTGCTTTGCTGTCTCTCCATCGGCTTCACTCTGCCTCTGAAGTCAGTCCTGCCTGCTGAAGTCTGTGCTGGTTTCTGGTCACTGAGTTCATAGGAGCTCTCAGAGGTTAAGATGACAAAGGGTGAGGCAGGGAAACCCTAGAGTCAGTCGAGTGTCGCCTTGTGCATGAGGATCTGGCCCCAGTGTGAGGGCATCTGTAATCCTGCTAGGGAGGGAAACAAAGGATCCCTGGGTCTCACTGGCCGGCCAGTCTAGTCCAGTTCATGAGCTCCAGGCAAACACATGCCTTGTCCCAAAGGAGGAGTGTGGACGGTGCTCCTGAGGATGGCTCTCAAGGTTGCCCTCTGACCTCCATGCCCAAGTGCCCAGATGTACAAGCATACCCAAACATGAATGCACACAGGATAAAAAACAAGATGGCTAAATAGCCATCCATGGTGGCTGTGCCACACCTGTGAGCTCAGCAGTTGGGAGGTGGGAGACTTAAGAAAGAGGGTTTCTATCATACCAATACCCTATCTCAACAAAAACAAAACACCCCCCACCCCCCAATCTCCAAACAGGCTGGAGGGATGACCCAGCAATCAACAGCACTTTCTGCTCTTACAAAAGAATGGGATTTGGTTTCTAGCACCCACAGTGAGACCACAGCTGTCGGTATATGCAGTTTCAGGGAACCTGACACCCTCTTCTGGCCTCTGTAGGCATGGCACACACATGGTGCACTTAAAACGCATGCAGACAAACACACACACATAAAAAGGAGTCCTCCAACAAAAAAAAGTGAGAAAGTTATCACCATGACTCTAAAACCCATCGAGCATCTTTTCATTACACAGCCAGGAAACAACCTGGAGTCCACTGCAGGTGCATTCAGACCTGTGAAAGCCGAAAGGCAGCTGCTGTTAGGTGGCTACTCAAGACTACCTCACGGCCTTGAAACGCTCCATTAAAGTTTTCCCACTTGTACAGGAAAAGCCAACTGGAAATGTGGTATTTCCTGTCAGTCAGCTCTTCTAGCAGTCTGGATGGATGACTACCTTCATAAATAACTTACGGCTCTTACCCAAAGTAACTCATGAGGAGGGCATCTTTTTATACCTATGCAGATGCCTGAGACAGTGTGTTCTCTCTCTCTCCTCCCTCTCCCTCTCCCTCTCTCTCTCTCAACTTTTTTTCTTTTTTCAGTTTTTCAAGACAGGGTGTTAGTATGTAGTTCTGCCTGTCCTGGAAATCACTCTGCAGACCAGGCTGGCCTTGAACTCAAAGATCCAGCTGCCTCTTTCCCTACAGTGCTGAGATTAAAGGTGTGTGCTACTCTGCCCAGCTGGAGCGATTTCTTACCTCATCAATATACTCCAGTAAGTCCAAGGCTTTCTTGAAATCATACTCATTGGCTCTTCTGTTTTCTTCACAGATATATAGCTGTAACAAGTCCAAGGCAGATTACTCACAACATTTTAAGGAGAAAATAAGTCATTATTTTCTTTCACATAATCTGCATGTATTTTTGTAGCCAAGAACAATGTCACATTTGGGGGAGCTATATTCTGTCTATAGAAAATCATCTAACAATGGATATTCTAAGCCAAAAGCTAATTTGTATAATGAAATACACATATATTTTCAAAAAACTCGGGAAATTTTACATTCTTAGATCAAGAATATAACACAAGCCTTCCAGTAGGTTTCCATGTACAGGTTTTGACACAAATTCCTGCCTGAGCTCACAGGACCACTCAGCATCTGGTTTTTGGAATGCTTCTCTTTCAAATGGCTTTAAAAACTCCAACCTAGCCTACATCTCAGCTGTCTCAATCAGACGCCCTCTCAGGAGAGTGCACCCTTCAGGAGCTGTTGCTAACCAGGGTCTCTACACTCAAGGTCCTGGACTGTCTGCTTTTCTTTAACTGCAATTGGAGCAGACTGGGGAGAATTGGGAAGAGGAGGAGGAAGGCAGAGTGCACAGCACCAGCTTCTCATCTGATGCATCCTAGATGCTCTGGCCTCGCCTGGATCACTGTTGCCAGGAAACAGGGCAGTACTTAAGTCTGTGCTTCTGAGCTTCTCCAGCTCAGCTTTGCTAACAAGAGAATACAGAGTAACACCTAGGAACAGTCACCGCACAGAATGCACTCCTACTCTGCTGCACTTTGCTAATTCTGCCTGCTCCTAATATCTTTTCTAGGGGAAAGGTCTCTGCAGGTGAGAGAAGGGAAGATGCTACTGGGAGTTCCGGAGTATGACCTTGCAAAGGCAAGCTTGTTCTGGGTGAGGACACAGGACACGGCTGTGACATCTAGGACACTTACACTGATGAGCTGTGGTGCGGTCAACACGGGCATGGCACTAAGACTCAGCTGTCTCTCGGTCAGCAGCTGCTCCGGCAGGGTCTCTTGGTGCAGCAGGAAGCGCTCTTGCTCAGCCATGGCTGGTGATCAAGGACACAATGGGATTTCACTTCGGCCATCATCATTGAAATGCAAATTAAAGCCAACCAGCTCTAAACAGCTCTAAAGGCAAGTCACTGCTACCCCACAGTCTCCAGATGTTATGCCTTTAACTGCTTATTCTTCATTGCTGACAACAGATTTACTGTTTGATCCAAGACCACAGCAGCAGAAAGCTACTTCAGGAGGTGAGCGCCCCTTCTACAGGTCCCACGTGAGGGCAGCTCATTGAAAGGGGGCGCCCTTGCATTAACAGGTAAGAACTGTTGTCAGGCAGGGGCACTGCATGCCCACCCACAGCAGCAATGTTCCACAGACTTCCAGCCAGCAGAACCAAAATCCCAGTAGTCCCTTCAGCAGTCGAAACCTCCAATCGACCCCCACCCCTTCCCCACAATTCAAACTTTTCCACAGAAATTACTCATAGAACTAAAATTAATTTTTGAGACTGAGATTTGCCAGGTACTATCTCCCAGTGGGATTACAGGAGTGCCCAACTCTAGCTCTTTCATAATCTTTTTCCCATTTCTTCTCCTCTCCCTTTTCTATCATAGGGAGGCTGCAGGCTTTATGACACTCACATTCTAAGTACTTCAGGAGGTATTCCTAAGGATAAGGACATAGTTTAATTCCAGAACTAAGGAAGCAGATGCAGGAGGATTTCTGAGTTCGAGCCCAGCCTGATCTACAAAGTGAGTTCCAGGACAGCCACGGCTACACAGAGAAACCCTGTCTTGAAAAAACCAAGGGTTGGAGAGATGGCTCAGTGGTTAAGAGTACTGGCTGCACTTCCAGAGGTCCTGAGTTCAATTCCCACATGGTGGCTCACAAACATCTCATCTGTAATGGAATCTGGTGCCCTCTTCTGGTGTGTCTGAAGAGAGTGACAGTATATTCAGATACATAAAATAAATCTTAAAGGAAAAAACAAACAAACAAAAAACAAAACAAGGGAAAAAAGGGCATCTAACCACAAACAGCATTACCCAGCCTTCAGAAATGAACAAGCCTATCATAATATCTAATATTAAATATGTTCATTCACAGCATTCAGGGGCTGAAATGGGAAGACTACAAGTTCAATACCAGCCTGGGCTTCATAGTGAGACCCTATTTCAAGGAAAAAAAAAGTTAAAATTTCCTATGTGTTCCCAAAATACTCCTCACAGCGGTTTGGCTGAGGGGACGACCCTTCTGTCTTCACAGTACTAACAACTGAAGGGTGCAGGCTGGCGTGTGCACAGTGTCCTGCTCCCCTGTGGTGAGATGCAGGGGCAGGCTAAGTACTGGCTAAGGACACGTGAGCTGACGACGTGACCATGTCACAGCACTTCAAAAGTGTGAAACACGGGCCTGTTTTAGCTGAGAGGTCAGTGTACCTGATGGAAAAACACAGGATTATCTTTTCCTCAACCCACACCTCAATGGCTTAGCTTTTGCATGTGTAGAAAGAAGCCAGAGGTTGACATGGGATGCCTTCTTCAACTGACCTCCACCTTATTTTCCAAAGCCCACTAATGTGGCCAGCCTGGCTGGCCAGCAAGCCCCCAGAATGTTCTTGTTTCCACCTACTCAGCAGAATGATGGGTTAATGATTCCAAGTCCATGACTGAGCCGTAAAGTATGGGCAGTCAGTAAGACAGGCAGCAGCATCCTACTGAAATGGAGTGACTGCTGGCAGACACAGAGCAACTCACTTGCGTGCCTTCTCATTCGGACCCCTTACCTTCGATCTTCTCTTGCAGCATGTCCTCTGAAATGTCTGAAGCTAATGCTGCTAGTTTACTCAAGCCAAGAAGGGTTTTTTTCTTTGCAAAGTAACGAGTTTCCATATTTGCCAAACCTAGTAGTGTTGTATGAGCCTACAAAAAACAAAACAAGGAAGCTGTCTGAAAGGAAGACATGTTGGTGAGCAACAACTCGAGCTGGGATCAATGTCAAAGCAACATGCCGGGAGATCTCAAGCTGACACGACAAGGGAGACTTAGAGAACAGGTGCTCCATTACAACTGTGAGCTCACTTGGCACCCTGTCACCAACACACTTTAATCTGCACCATTTTCCTCCTAATTTGAGTTTTGTGTATGTGTTCTTGTTTGTGTACATGCAGGTAGGAGGTGTTTGGTGTCTTTATCGGTCGCTTTCCAGCTTCTTCTTTTTCTTCTTCTTCTTCTTCTTCTTCTTTTTTTTAAAGATTTATCTATTATGTACATAGATTTGTGCTTGCATGTATGCCTGCATGCCAGACGTGGGCACCAGATCTCATTATAGATAGTATTTATACCTAGCTTCTTTTATGAGACAGGATCTCTCCCTGAACTTGGTGCTCATGGACTCAGGCTGGTTGCCCAGTGAGCAGGGGATCTGCCTCTCTGCCTTTTAGTACTGAAATCATGTGTGTGCACTGTGGGTCTGGTTTTTTTACAAGGGGTCTCAGGATCCTAACTAAGATCTTTCTGTTTGTACAGCAAGCACTTTACTAAGTCATCTCCACAGATTCCATGATTTGAATTTTCACTAGACGTCATTAGCAAGAAAAAAACTAATGATTTTATATAATAAAATCTCTCTCCAATGATGAGAGAGAACAGGAGGCTGGTGAGTCTCTGTCAACTGGACACCAACCTAGACATAACTGGGAAGACAAAAATCCCACTGGCCTGTGAGCTGACTGACGTAGAAGGCCCTCAGTGGGCGGTGTTATCCCAGGCACACAGGCCTGGGATATATAACAAGGTAACTGAGTATGAGCCTGAAGACAAGTGAGCGAGCAGCTCCTCCACGGCTCTTGCCTCTGCTTCTGCCTGAGCTCCTATCCCGACCTCCTTCAGTGATCACTGTGATTAGGATGTGTGCCAGATAAACCTCTCCTTCCCTACGTAGTTCCTGGTCACAGTGTTTATCACTGCAACAGAAAGCAAATTAAGACAGACGTGTATGTGTTGACAACCCATTAATAGCGTGTTTTAAATTAAATTTAAAAAGTCTATTGTAAATTGATGCATCTTAACTATATATATATTCATGGAATGCAAGATGAAGTTTAAACATATACATACAATGTGAAAAGATAAAGAAGGCTAATTAACATATCTATACCATAAGAACTTATATTTCAGAGATGGCTCATTAGATAACAGACTTGGCACCAAGACAGACCTGAGTTTAATCCCAGAACCGATGGTGAAAAGAACTGGAAGTTGCTTTCTGACCCTCTCCCCCGACAGTGCTCATGCATATGCACACATACAAAAATGATGTAATAGAATTTGAAGTCAGGTGTGGTGGCAGATGCTTCTAATCCTGGTACTCACAAGGTAGAAGCAATCAGACCTCTGTGACTTTGAGGCCAGTGTGGTCTACAACAGTTCCAGATTAGCTAGGGCTACACAATAGAGACCTTGTCTCTAGTGAGAAAAGTCTAGATACTGTTTATCAGCTGTATGGCTATAAACAATACTTTAATTGTTAAAACAGATTAATTAAAATTAAGTAAACTGCATAACCAGCTGCTTCTCATAACCACACCATCTTTTTTTTTTAAAAAAAATATTTATTTATTTATTTATTTATATTTATTATATGTAAGTACACTGTAGCTGTCTCCAGACACTCCAGAAGAGGGAGTCAGATCTCGTTACAGATAGTTGTGAGCCACCATGTGGTTGCTGGGATTTGAACTCAGGACCTTCAGAAGAGCAGTCGGGTACTATTTCCCACTGAGTCATTTCACCAGCCCCCATAACCACACCATCTTACCTTCTCTAATTCTTGACTATTAATTTCATGTAACCAGCTGAGATGCTCATGGGCTTGCAAAAAATTTGCCAACTGTCCATGCTGAGAAATGGGCTGAGATAGCAATTTGCCCCGCTTTCCTTTTTCCAGGTACCAACGAAAGAGAAAATCTGAAAAATTCTATAAAGAATAGACCAAGGATGTATCAATAGTTAGTAAAACAGCTTTAAAAATATAAGATACTCAGTGCCCCCACTTGCTTGTGTGTGAGAGTGCCCACATGTGCCATGGCAGAGGACAACTTGGGACCTGACTCTTCCCACCACGGAGGCTCTAGAATCTGACTCAGGTCAGTAGGTGCTAAGCCACCTCCCAGTTCCCCAAACATAATCTTTTAGCAATTAATTCTTGTATTGACAAAATACAAGTGTTGGAGCTGCAGAGACAGTTCAGCATTTAAATCACTGGCTGCCCTTACAGAGGACCCAAGTTCAATTTCCAGGGCCTACATGGTGGTTCACAACTATATTGAATCCAGTTCCTGGTGATCCAACACTCTCTTCTGGCTTCTTCCAGGTATGCGCGTGGTATCTAGACATAGATGCAGGCAAAACATCCATATGCATTTAATTAAAAAGCAAAGCAAAATCAAACGTATGTTCCATGCGGTTAGCGTCTACCCCGCATGGACAGTGCACTCCTGAATCCAGCCATCTCTTGGCAAACCTACTGAGAAGCACTGGTGTGAGGGCTGGAGAGATGACTCAGCAGTGAAGGGCACTTGCTGCTCCCCCAGAGGACCTGGTTTAGATCCCATAACCTACACGATGGCTCACAGCCAGCAGCAGCTACAGTTCTGGGATCTGTGGCTTCTTCCGACCTTCGCAGGCGTCGGGAATGCACTTGCTGCACACATACACATGGGCAGGCACACACCCACAGACATCAAAGAGAACCAGCAGAGAGAAACTGGAAGCAGCGGCCTCAGGGCTGATGACTGCAGGGCTGACACAGTCCTCAGAGCACACCGCAGCCCGCCAAAAGGCAGCACTGGAACTCAGTTCCGTTAAAACTGTTTTCAGCCAGGTGTGTGGTGGTGCATGCCTTTAAGTCCAGCACTCGGGAGGCGGAATTGAATGGATCTCCAGGGTTATAGAGAGAAACAAACAAACAAACAACCACCTGTTTTCAGCTGGGCATGTGGTTTTGATCCCAGCACTTCAAAGGGAAGGACAGGTGGATCTCAGTTAAATTCAAGGCTTGGTCTACAATCAATCGGAGCTCCAGGCCAGACAGGAGACCTTATTTGGAAAACAAAACCTGCCTTCTTCCCCAAGCCATTGACAGCTACTTATAACCAATGGTTCTGTAGTGGTATTCTGAATTTTATACATAGTAGAGGGGAAATGCTTTTATAAGGTTAACTCATGGGACAAAGTAGCTATATAAGGGACAACAAACCACCCTGGCAGCATCAGGCATCTGCACTTTGTCTAAAAACAGAAAGAAAGCTGGCATCAAAAGTGCGGCCGGTAGGAGCTGTCTGAGCTCCCCACCTGTGAGGATGCTCTAAGTCTCCGTGCACTTCAGAGGTCTGCTTACGCTTTAAGGAGAGAATAGCTTCAAAAGTTAGCCAAGCCCGGTGCCTGTAAATCTAGCACTTAGGAGACACAGACCATGTGTTAAAAAACAAAAGCAAACCCCTCAAAATGACAGCCTAGCATTTCCCAAAGGTCAGTAAGCCTCCCAGTGTTTATTCATGTGGTGGTCTGATGAGGTGTCCCCTACAGATTTGGACCTTGGGCCCTCAGTCAGTGGCACTGTTTAAGTAGGTCTAGGAGGTGTGGCTTGGTGAAAAAAGTATGTTACTGGGGATTGTTGTAAAAAGTATTTTAAAACATCCTGGCATGGGGTTCCTTCCCGCCTTAGACTATTTATATTCCCGGGTGAAAGATGCACGCAGCCTTTACATTTTTAAATATGCCTTAGGCAGCACAATAGCTGGGCAGCTGCCTACCCTCCATGCTGACAGAATCTACTTTCCTAGAGATAACTCCAAGTTATGACGTACTAATTTCTATGTTCCACCTGGGCTGCTCTCTAATGAGGCAACCCCCTGGGATACATTCTCTTGGCTCCTAGCCCATGGTAGCTCCCCCCCACCCCTCAAACAGGGTTTCTCTGAGTAGCCCTGGCTGTCCTGGAACTCACTCTGTAGAGCAGGCTGGCCTTGAACTCAGAAATCCTCCTGCCTCTGCCTCCCAAGTGCTGGGATTAAAGGGGTGTGCCACCACTGCCCGGCTTTAGCTCTTCACGGTCTAAGGCAGGAAGGATTTTCTTTTTCTTTTTCTTTTTCTTTTTTTTTGTTTTTCCAGACAGGGTTTCTCTGTGTAGCCCTGGCTGTCCTGGAGCTCACTTTGTAGACCAGGCTGGCCTAGAACTCAGATCCTGGGATTAAAGGCGTGCGCCGCCACCATGCCCGGCTGCAGGAAGGATTTTTAAAAATGTTTTTCACAGCACAGGATGGCTTGAGAATGTAAAGATTCACCCATTTCTGGTTTGCCCTCTCTGCTGGAGGTTAAGGTGTGAGCCTCCACTTTCTATGGCCATGCACTGCTTCACCATACAGACTATACACCTCTGTAAGTGGAAACTCAAACTCTCCTCTAAGTTGCCTTGGTGATGTTGTATCACAGCAATAAAAGGTAACTCACAATCTATTTATATGAGTTTGCCGGACAAGACAATGTAATGTGAAAATCTGTTATCTTCCCCTCACTCCTCTTCTCAAAGCCATAGCAGCTTTCTGGAGGGAAAGCCTCAGACAGTGTGGTATACTAACGCCACCCACACTCCCATACACACCAGTGTGGTTACCTGGTCAGCAAACTGGGTCATGTAGCGCTGAAGTCGGGCTTGGTTGTCTGTCTGTTCACACATCTGAACCAGGATATCAAAGTCACAATACTTCTCTGCCAGAGAAGCTGCCCATGGGTACTGGCCTAGTGTGACTTCAGGAGAAAGAGATGATGAAACATAAACTGTGCCCATTAATGATACACCTAAACTTCCCTAAGAGGAAAAACAGCCCTGAATCCATTGCTGGCTCCCCAGAGGAGACCCCACCACTCACAAGCAGAACAAACTTTCCTGATCTGAAAGAAGAAATTGCTATCTACCCGTGCCCACACCATGCACCTGTGCCCTTCACCAACAACCATCCAGCTTTGTTCATATGAAAGTCTGAGTTCTTTTCTCTGAGCCAGCCTCTCAAGTGCCAAAAAATGCCACGCAGCAGTCCAGCA
Source organism: Mus pahari (assembly GCF_900095145.1). Lineage (NCBI taxonomy): Eukaryota > Metazoa > Chordata > Mammalia > Rodentia > Muridae > Mus > Mus pahari. Next base: position 47,076,009 of record NC_034609.1, read on the forward strand.
TGCTGAACTCCACGGCTAAGGGGATCTGCATGGCTTCATCGACTGATTTCTTTTTTCAATCAAGGGAGCCTCCTGTGGTGTTTCTCCACATGTGCCTGGTTTTGTCTTGGTCACAGGCAGACTAACTGCACCTCTCAAACTGTATGAGCTCTCCAACTCTACCCGTTGTGCATGCCGCCCACAGCCACTTCTGACTCGCAGACACTCACGAAGGGGAGAGAGGAGTTCTGATCTTTTCTGCAGGTATTCCACTTCCAGACTGTTGTATCTCTCTTGGTCACTGGATTTCTCTAGAGACTTCAGCTGGGAAACATAACTGTCCAGGAAGCAGTCAATGAGTGCCACAAGCTGCTCCATTACAACGCTCCGGAGTTTGCTGTCAGCCTGAGGGTACACAATCTTCAGGATGATCCCGTGCTGGCGCATGATTGCTGTGCGGATACCGGATGGACCACTTGTGGCTGTAAAGTCCAAAGGAACGTCCTAAGAAAGGGTTCCATGGTGGGTGGAAAGGGAAAAGACCAACCACCTCAAAATCAGGGTTCTTCACTGCTCTAGGAAAACACAGCAGTGCTCAGGTGACACCTGCTACGCCCTGTGAACCCCATCTTCTTCTCAGTGGAGATTTTCTTAACCCAGGTACATTAGATCCTGCTTCCTTCAAAGCTATCTGACCCATTCTGTGATGTGAGCATGAAGTAGCGCCCAGTCCTCCAACACCACCACCTGCTTCTGTGGAGGAGGTCCCGCTGCTAAACCCTGGCAGGTGCATCGTAAGTCCACTCAGATACAGACACAGGAGGGAGTCAACAAATACAGCCAAACAGAGCAGTGGTGGCCCACGCATTCAATCCCAGCACTCGGGAATCTCTGAGATTGAGGCCAGCCTGGTCTACAGAGTGAGTTCCAGGACAGCCAGGGCTACACAGAGAAACACTGTCTTGAAAACAAAACCAAAGAAACCAACCAACCCACCTACCCACCAAAGGGACCCTTTGCGTCTAGAGATGACCGTTAACCTGTCCTTCATCTCACTCACAAACCTGCCCTAAGGACTGACCCACCATTAGCATGGCAGACTACGGTACCTGTCCATGGCACATACTCTGGCTCCTTCCCTAGCGCTTCTTCCTGACTGTACATAGAGCTTTTGTTTAGGCGGTAATGAGTGGCAGCCTGTAGCATGTCCTGGGAAAATGAAACACATCGTCACACCTGGGAAGCAATAAGCTGTTAGTACAATCCAGTTAATCTCTTTCTGGAGTACGCTGTGCCTAAGAAGACCCACAACACCAGCCTACAAGTAAAAAAAAAAAAAAAAAAAAAAAAAAAAAAAAAAAAAAAAAAAAAAAAAAAAAAAAAACATTCAGCATTTGTGGCTCTTTCAGCTTTCAAAATTTTGTTTTACTCCACAATTTAACTTCATTTCAGAAAATTAAGTAACCAAAGCAGAAAAAAATGGCACTATAGGGCTGGAAAGATGAGCCAGTGTTTAAGAGCACTGACTGATCTTCCTGAGGTCCTGAGTTCAACTCCCAGCAACCACATGGTGACTCACAACCATCTGTAATGGGATCTGATGCCCTCTTCTGGTGTGTCTGAAGACAGCTACAGTGTACTCACATTCATAAAAAGTAAATAAATCTTTTTTTTTTAAGATTTATTTATTATATGTAAGCACACTGTAGCTGTTTTTGGACACACCAGAAGAGGGCATGAAATCTCATTACNGATGGTTGTGAACCACCATGCGGTTGCTGGGATTTGAACTCAGGATCTTCAGAAGAGCAGTCAGTGCTCTTAACCACTGAGTCATCTCTCCAGCCCATAAATAAATCTTAAAAGAAAAAAATAGCACTATAAAGTCTAGTAGGAAAAACGGAATAAGACCCCTTAGGTAATAATCTAAGTAACAAACTTTGAGCAATTAAAACCCAGAAGGTAGATTTCCATGTCCATGTCCCAGCTAACTGGAAGGCAGCCTGGACTAGGAGTTCAAGGCCAGAGAAATGAATGGACTCCATACCTCTGCAATGATGTTAGTGAAAAAGGCTTCTTTAAAGAATACCAAACACAAAGTCAAAAGTATAGAAACCCATTGGTGTGCACAAAGGAAACACTAAAAAAAATGTTAGTTCATAAAAATATAGGCTGTTGTAGTTTTTTTGAATTTAACAAATAGCTGTAATCTCACTAGCTCAGGCAACACAGCAGGGTTCAGAAAACTACTTTCTTGTCCCTATTGTGGATGTCGGTTTGTTGAAACTGCTGTCATGTATAGTACCTTGAGGACTGTATTGACATCAATCGCCACATCTGCCCACTCCTGAGAGACCATCGCAACGTCACGTAGGACTTGTTCCTCATGCTCCAGGAGGCACTCGCAGATAGTGTCCACCTGGGACACCTGAGGGCAGACAGTCACAGCATTAGGCTCTAAGGGATAATAGGTCCTTTGGTACGCTGTATCTTCCTATCATTCAACAGAAGTTATTAACATAATGATGAAAGTAAATGTAAAACCAAGAAAGTCAGTCTCCTTACTTGTTACAGTTACTGTCACTTTAGCTAATAAATGGAACCTAGAGATGATTTACAGCACAGTAGAGGATGGTGTAGCTTAGTCATTTTATATACAGGAGTTTTAGATTTGGGGGAGGTATTTGGGGTGGGGGATCTGACACAAGTTCCCAGCAGACATCAAGGATGAATGTCTAACAAAAGCCAATGAAGGCTCCATGCTCTCACCAGTCCAGTGGTTCAAACCCAGCTCTCTGCCGTGCCTCTCGGCCGTCACGGTGGTTAGAACTACTTTTATGAAGCCTGAATGGTCCCAGGCTCTTCCCTAACTGAGTCAATGACAAGGTGGGGTTCTGCTCCAATCAGGCCTCCTGCCCTTCTGCCTACAAAGGTTGCCAAATCAAACATGTCCCCTCTATGCTGAGCTGAGCAACCACCTCTTCACATTATTAGTACCTTTTAGGAATGTGCTGCTGCTATGTGCAAGCAGATAGGATAAAGTAAAAAAGGAGGGTGAGGGGAGCGGATGGTCACTGGGCTCTAGTCAGACGCTTGGTCTTGGGCCAGTGAGATGACTTAGCAGGTCAAGTTGTGTGCTGTCATGCTGTTTAACAAGTCTGACTCCTGGGAACCACATGATAGAAGGAGAGAACTCCTCAAGGTTGTTCTCTGACTTCCACACGTGGGTCATATGTGGCATACAAACCCACATATATATAAACACACACACACAAATGTGTGAAAAAGTTTTTTTTTTTTTTTTTTTTTTTTTTTCTTTTTTTTTTTTTATTTTTTTTCTTTTTAATAAAGAAAGGCTGTTCTTTGCCGTAGTGAAACTGCCAGTAGGCTGGAGAGCAGCTGTTCCTACCTGCTATGTGCACAGTGCCTCAGCTCTTTACCCCAGAGCAAGCTAGATGCCCGAAA